>NC_056729.1:23310382-23612882 GCF_019279795.1 Protopterus annectens | reverse complement strand
TTCCCCTAGCTATTACAAAAATTAGCAAACAACTGGTCATGTACAATCTCTGACACACAACTCCAGATTTCAAGTGCAATGCTGGCCTTTGGTCACAGTCTTTGTGAATATTTTCATGCTCTGCTCCTGTCTATATGAATTTTCTCTGGCAATCCAGTTTCCACTGGCCATGCAAAAACATGTTGATTGGCTTTTCCACTTAGGGGCCATATATTGAGTAAAAACTGGGTTAAATTGGTTAGGCTTGTAAGGGCCCATAAGCCGTTAGCCTACTATTTTCCTATGAACCTATAAAGTGTCTGTTATGTATGTTGTATTTACTGTTATCATGGTAGACCAGCCCATGGCTGAAATGGTCTAAGAATGATCAGTTCACTTATTAAATTAGCAAATAAATACATAAATTAAATATAGAATTCATAATAAAACTGCAGTGTTTCAAACGTGGGCATATATTTATGAACTTGGCTTTCTTTTCAATGTTGAAGCATGGTGTCTCTATCTTAGACTTGCCCCAGTAATAGAAACAGTGGTGGCATATTATTATTATGAGTTAGAAGTGTCATAATGCCATACTTGGAATTATTCAACTTCCACAACTCAAACAGAGCCCAGTTATTTTGGGAGGGGAAATGGCTCTGTACAAATCTTCCAGTGGTGTAACATGTAGCACACTCTCCTTTGGTGCAGAAGGCTGTGGGTTCTTTTACCCACACATGTAGACTGATTGCCGACACTGCAGTGCAGCATAAGGGGGTGCTACACTTCTCAGTGTTCCGTCCATTGGATGAGATATTAAACTGAGGCCCCATCTGCCTGAGGTGGTGGTAGCTCAGGTGGATATAAAAAAAAAAGCACACGGCACCTCTCTAAAAGAGTAGGGAAGGTCCCCCTAGTAGTATAAATACCACAGTGGGTCTCACCTGAAAAGAGGTTACTAGCCTAGTGGGACTAATCTGGTCAACAAAGGATAAATAAATAAAATAAATAAACAATTAACCCCAGTCAATACATTAATTCATGCTCTTTTAGTTTAGACAACTTCTTAAAAAAAGTATTGGGAACTCCTTAATCAATATTGCATCCTGCTTCTTCATCTATTACATCCATTTTAACAAGAATGCAAGGATCCTGGGTTTTATCCCACCAGCAAATGGGTGCAATTCTCCAAGCTCATTCTGGGCAATGTAATAATGTATCATAGAACACACACTCTCACCAGCATGCCGACCACATGTATAGCTATGAGCAATTTGGAGAACATAATTTCAACTAGAGCAAGTCTTTGGAAGTTAGGAGAAACTGGAACACCTGGAGAAAGCCCACAGCGACACAGGCAAAACATAGGTTCTGCAAAGAAAGCAACCCAAAAAAGCAATAAACCAAAACAACCTCTTACATTGTGGGAACAATGATACTTCCTGCATAACTGACCCATTTCCTTTCAACAAAAACTTTTCTTTCTGCTAGAGATAGCCCTATTAAACTTACTTCCTGCCCCACTTTACTCTCCTAATTCTAACGATATTTGAGCCTAACATGAACCCTACCTTACACATCATTTAAAATATACAGACCTACAAATACAAAGTGTCTGTTTTCTAATGTTCTCATGTCATACTTTCCAGACATACAACTTCACCCTAAATTTCTTCATCAAGACTGTGACTCTATTGTCATATGAATATCTAGGCTCCTACTCAATGGTCTTCTGATCTGCATGCTTAGTACCTACTTTCCTATGAATAACCCATGTCTTTAATCAGAAATTATGATGTGGTCTGATACCCTATGAATGTAAACAGAAATTATTATTCCGCATTCAAAATTGCCTACCCAACACCCCCTAACATTTATAGGCATATTGCTAAACTTTTCCTCCTTGCCAAAATCTTCCAAAAATTTTGCTTGTCACATGATGAACTATTTCCAGAAAGTGCCATACATCAAACTTCCTAGCATGATTTTGCTGCAAGTTATAACATATCCACCATGGTTCTCTTAGAATTGTGGAAAAAGTTGCTCCTCCAGGCTTCACTAACAATTCATTTCTTTAATTATCAAATAATCTCACTAACCATAATATTTGTTTTCATTTCTCTAACTCCTTATCCAAAGTAGCTTATCCTACAAGCTTGCATTCCCCAAGGATCAATTTTAGGCCTCATCCTCTTTTCCCTGTTAATTAACTTTATCACAATACCTTTACACATTTTATAATACTCCAGGGAGCTCATTATCTACTTTTAAAACCTCCTTTCAAACTACTTTCCCTACACAATGCTTCATGATGACTTGGAGGCAGTTTACCCATGATTTTACAGTCATGAACTGACACCTAACCCTGCCAAGGCCAAATGTGTGATATGCAGTTAAAACGTTAGTCCTACATAGTAATCTCCTCCAGGTATTTAACAGTTATATATTTAGGTGAATGTCTTAATCCTTCCCTAAGCTTCCATTTTCTCACAGAGCTATCTAATCCATTTATACTAAAATACCTAAATGTTGCTTATAGTCTATGTCATCAATGGGGTTTCATAGGGAACTGTCCTGAAGTCCAGGTCTTTGACATCATCTTTTCAAATGTAAAAGTAAATATCAAGTGACTATGGTTAATGAAGTTTGCAGATAACTACCAATTGGGTGCAAATGCTAACCCACTGTGAATATTCAGGTACACCAACATGGCTTGGTCTGACTCATGTCTGTTGTGCCAATCATAGACTCAACTTAAATAGCATGAAGTAGAGTATAATTACATTTGGGAAAGATAGCACCCTTACTCTTATGGCATTGTTGGCACCTCTCACAAAACAGGTACATTTATCCAAGACATGGTTACCTCTGTTAATAACATTTTGTAATGCTTTGGCTTGGTTGTGGTTAGGAAGTTCTTTTACCTTGTTCAACTGATCCATTGTGTATCTCCTCCAGGTCTCATGCAGTGCTGGTCTCTCTGTAATCTTCTCTTATAAGAGCTATTCTTAATACAATGCAACTTTGGGAAGGTCTAAAATACCTTAATCATTGTGAAATACCTCAATGGTTTCTGACCTGCAGGAATTTTTGGACAACAATATCTAAACTACCACAAAAAATGAAAAGACCTGTCCCTCTACTCTGTCTGATTTAGACTCATCAAGTGTGATGTCTGTTTAGTATTCTGAGCACTGAAAATCCCTACACTTTTTGTCTTAATCCACCTTTGCAGAACCAATAGTTTATTTAATACATGTTCCACAGACCTCAACTTCAATCATAAGAGGAAAAACACCTGCTGCAATGACTAATTTTGTAATTAAACACACTCCCAATCTTTGGATAATATTGATGCACATGTCAAACAAAATAATACCCTACTTAGTTTCAAAATCTCGCTTAACAATAGGATGGGAGGCCATAGAGTCATGTTGGGGAAATGTAAAAATAACCTTCTTATCATGGGTAACTAATGTATCAGTACTAAATGGTGGCTTTGCTAAGATTCTCGGTGGACCTTTAGACATAAGCTTAGCATGAACATACAGACCAATAAACGTATACATTAAAAATGGGCTTTCACATGAGAAGCTGACATTTTATTTATCAGTCATTAACTGTCCAAGCCAAGTCCTCCTAGTAAATTTGCTGTTAAAGTAATGGAAATGGAAGACTGCAGTTTGTATGACCAATAGGTTTGTCAAGTTAGGGTATTTCAACTTTTCTCACATTAGTTGACATAAGTATGTATATCTGAGTAATTAGTTTAGGAAAGATGCCCACCAAATGAAAGGTGTGCGAGAATTTGATAATTACACATCGGTCTGTTCATTTTTGCATAGAGAAGGTGCTGTTCAATTGTTTATGACAGACAGTTTACAACTGGGGATTCTTAATCAATCTTTCATTATAAAACCCAACAAATATCTTTATTTCTGAGGTCAGGAAATCAATAGCCAAGAACAGTAAAATGGCAACACTTAAATAAGTCCTTTATCTTGTAACTTGCTAACTTTCACCACCCTTCCTTTTCACACAATGTTCTCAGCAGAATGTGTCGTGTCCTTAGTCTTCCTGATAAACATCTTTATCAGTGTGCCATTCTTAACTAAATACTTTAACAACAGCATGCAGAGACACACTTCTGCTTTTCTCCTTTATCTTTTCATTCCTTTTCAATGACGTTTGCCTCCTGCTCCTATATCATTATCATCTCTCACCTTCCATTAACAGCCTAAAACATTGTCACTACAAGTCTTCCCCATGTCTTTTTACATTAGCTACCACTGAAAGAAACTGTTGCAGACTTGCTCCTGCAGTCTGGAACTCGGCATACCTCCTCTTCATTGTAGCTTTTGTGCGGGAGTGGATTTTGTGCATTTTTTACTGTGATTTGTTGAACCCACACCAAGCGTAGAATGAGAGACTGCATATATGAACATATATATTGTATTAATAAACACAAACTGGACAATGCTTTAGCAAAGCATATAGAACAATATCCAGAACATACATTTAAATTCTGGATACTTGATTAAGTGGACAGTAATCCAAGAGGGGGTCCATTCACCTTATTATTAGAAAAGTTGGAATTGCTCTGGCAAATTCGTCTCAATGCTTATACCTTTCCAGCATTGAATGACATATGTTCTATCACATGCTGTTTAAAACTGAAAAGCTTAATGAGATGAAATATTGTAGTAATAACACTATAGAAATTTTGTTTACTTATTATTTTTTTACTTGAAAATGTTTATAATATAAGGTTAGATAAATGAGAAGACTCTTTACATTTTTACACAATTTTTGTATATGATTTTCATCATATTGCTGCTGTGATAAATTTATTCACTTGCTTGTTAAATAAGGCAGTTTTAAAGAACACGAAAATGCATATTATGTTCACAATGCTATTTTAACTACTGGTCCTTTAAATTTTAAGATGGAGAGACAGCTGATTTTAACCATGGTTAAACATGACTATTTAAACTTTATTTTTGTAAATGTTAGTATCTGACGAAGTTCAAAGAAGTATTTGGATGAAAAGCACTTCATTAAACTTGGTGGATTCAGTCTTCAGTGAAGTTGACAGTTGTTTTTGTTTTAATTTCTTAGTTTTTTGTATCTTGGATTTTGGAGTTTTTAAGTGTTTGTTCAGGCAACATGGCAACCAATGCACTGGACTCATCCTTGGAATTGCTTATGGATTCTACAAAAGAAACTGAGGCCGTAAGCCAACTTATGGCATTTGTACATGCCTTATCACAGCAAGTAGAATGCCTGTCACAAAAAGTGGATTCTATAAATGGTTCTGCTAATGGCTTACTAACACAAGATGAGCAGCAGCAGCAGAACCAAATGAGAGTTGTTACAAATGGTAACACCACTCAGCAGCAGCAAATAATTCATCAAGGTAACAAGGAACCAAATGTAAATGTAGTTACTACACAAGCATTGCTAAATAATGTCAACCATTCTACTTCATTTTCTGGTAATGCAAGTCAAAACGGAGTTGTCAGCACCCAAATGCTACCAAACAGCAGTTTACCGAGACAAAGGTCTATTGACAACCATGTCCCAGGGCTTATTGGGGTCCCTACTTTACAAGATTGGCTTACAAGTCCAGTTGGCCTTTCTCACAACGATGAATTAAATTCAGATGGGAACTTGGCTAGGGATATGCTGAACATAACAGACTTACTAAACAGCTTAGATCAGAACTTGCTTAAATGCAAGAAACTCTGCTTGGAAGTGGAATAATTCCAAGAATGTATAAGAGCTAACATTGTACCAAAAGGTTTGAGAATGTATTAATACCCTACTGGTCTGGTACCCAATTCTTTATTCCACCAGGAGCTAATAAAATTATTTAATAAACAAGGACTGGATCTTCTAGATTTTATGTGCAAACATTATAGCATTATGGCTGACGAACTAATGGATATAGCATCTGTCCTGGATGTTCAAATAAAAACTCATGCTGATTCTGAATGGTATAAATACGAGTATTCTTGTATTTTCCAGTCAATTGATTTTCATTTGAACAAATCCAAAGCCACTAAGGTAAAAAACTTGAGCGTGATCGCCAGCAATACCAGAACGGTATAGCATATCCACGCCCATCAGTTGCACATGTGTGGATGGGGCGGGCTAGCGCAAATGCCAATCAACCACATAGTGTAACAGGAAATCAGGAGTATGTGCAGAGGGGTGGGCAGTTACAAAATGTAATGGTGAACAACAGTTCTGAACACTCGGTTCAGCAGGATGTTAGAGAATTACAGGACAGTAGT
This sequence comes from Protopterus annectens, assembly GCF_019279795.1. Taxonomy (NCBI): domain Eukaryota; kingdom Metazoa; phylum Chordata; order Ceratodontiformes; family Protopteridae; genus Protopterus; species Protopterus annectens. Next base: position 23,606,607 of record NC_056729.1, on the reverse strand, counting down.
TTTGATGTTCCCAATAACCAGCATGAGGGTCCGAGAAGAAGCGAGCGTATACATAACCGGAATGGTCAACAGAATCTTATCAACAATCAACAGAACAATAATTATGAGGGTTTTTTGATGGGAGGCCAGCAAAACAGACAGAACCAGAGGAAAAAGCACAACAAATGGAAGTAACAGAGAATTTGGATAACAGCACTACAGAAATGCCAGCTTTAATTTCTAATATGAAAGGTGACTTTTTGTTTATAACTTCTCTACATTGGATATTTCTGCTGAGATGGCTAACACCTTAGCTAAATGAATGACTTTTACACCAGCTAGGAGAATAGACATATCTAACAGCATTCTTGATTTGAAAATGTATGTTAGGAAACTTAATTTAAAATTGTTATTGGGTAACACTGTTGTACAGTCACAAGCACAATATAGAGTATCAAGTACATACAATCCCCCTTTGCACAATTTGTTACATACATTTGAAAAGATATGTGAATTGGACATGAGAACATACCAAAAGGAAAACAGATTGAGGGGTTATGAATATAATTTAACTAAAGATGAGCAAGCATGGTTCAACTTGATACGATAAGCTAAGGTACACGTCATGAAGCCCGACAAAGGTGGAGGCCTTGTATTTATGGATTTGGATGACTATAAAACTAAAATAGAATCAATGTTAGCTTCTAGTTCATATCATAAAGCATCTCTTAATGAATACAACACAGCTAAAGAATGTATCAAAATCTACAGTAATGATTTATTCATAGAGGGAAAGATAGATATAGACATGTACAACTACATGATAGTGTTAACACCAGTGGCACCCACAATGTTTGGGGTCCCCAAAATCCATAACTGTTTATTTTACCCTCCACTTGGACCTATAGTTGATGGCAGGAATTCTGCCACATATACATGTGCTAAAGTGATAGACAATATACTTAAAAAAATATGTAACAAGAGAAGAAGCAATATGTAAGGAGTCATGGTCATTCCTGCAAAAAATTAATGAATTGATGTATGACGAACAGTACAACTTCCTTACAGTAGACATAAAGGACTTATATATATCAATACCATAAGCATTGGGCATAGAGTGGGTTAGTCAATTATTAAGGAAGAAAGGGGCTCCCCAGAATGACATCAGTCTAGTGGAAGAACTTCGAGACATAGTTCTGTCCCACAATTACATTTATTTTATAGGAAACCATTACCTGCAAAAAAGTGGAGAAGACATGGGTTCCACCTGTGGCTCTAGCTTCGCAAATTTGGTTATGAGTTACTAGGAACATCAATTTGTACTCAATAAGCAAGGAATAGCCTCAAAAATAATTTATTTTACACTCTATTTGGATGAAATTTTTTTTTCTAATAAAAGGGAAACATGAAGAGGTAAAAAATATCATTGATTATTTTAATGAGACTACAGATTTCTTAGTGTTTACATATAATTTTGACCCAAATGAAATAGCATTGTTAGATGTCCAACTTACCAAAAATTATGTTGAAAAGAGATGCCAAGCAAACATTTATAGAAAACCATCTTATTCAAACACATTCTTGCACTATACAAGTGCACACCCTTACCACCAAAAAAGATCGGGGGTAAAGGGCCAATTAGTAAGGGCTGCCAGAATGGTGTCTACAGATGAGGACTTCCATAGCGAGTGCCAGTTTTTGAAAAAAAATATTCACAAAAAGAGCATACCCAAGTACTATGATTGACAAACAAATAGAAGAAGTTGTAGAGAAAAGAATTAATGGTGTGTGCATACCCATTCTGAGTATACAACGCCCTACTGGGTTGAATGACTATTCTATGAATGATAGTCAGGTTGACATGGAAAATCAGGTCCAGGACACAATCATTGGGACAGGTACGAACCAAAATGATTTCACAATGAACTATATTACAACTTTTAACCTTGATTATCGTCACATAAAAAACATACTGATAAAAAACTGGAATATTCTGTTAGAGGACAAACTAATAGTGGACAAATTGGGTACAGAACCAAGATTCATTACTAGGAAGGGTAGAACACTCAAGAATATATTTGAAGGTGAGTGCAGGATCCAATCATATGCAATAGGGATGAAACAATGTGGTAGTTGCCCCTATTGCAAATACATTCATGTAGGTGCATCACTGCACATAAACAACACACATTTGAGTAACAGAAGAAAAGTCAATTGCAACTCCAAAATGAACGTATATGTGGCTAAATGTCAAAATTGTGATTCACTCTACGTCGGTAAAACTGAGCGTAGAATGAGAGATCGCATATACGAATATATATATTGTATTAATAAACACAAACTGGACAATGCTTTAGCAACGCATATATAACAATATCCAGAACATGCATTTAAATTCTGGATACTTGATCAAGTGGACAGTAATCCAAGAGGGGGTCCAGTCACCTTATTATTAGAAAAGTTGGAATTGCGCTGGCAAATTCGTCTCAATGCTTATAACTTTCCAGGATTGAACGACATGTGTTCTATCACATGTTGTTTAAAACTGAAACATTTAATAAGATTAAATACTGTAGTAACAACATTATAGAAATTATGTTTACTTACTAATTTTTCACTTGAAAATGCTTATAATGTAAGGTTAAATAAATGAGGGGACTCTTTAAATTTTTACACAATTTTTGTATATGGTTTCCATCATATTGCTGCTGCAATAAATGTATTTACTTGCTTATTAAATAAAGCAGTTTTAAAGAACAGGAAAATGCATATTATGTTAATGCTATTTTAACTACTTTTCCTTTAAATTTTAAGATTAAGAGACATCTGATTTTAATCATGGTTAAACATGACTATTTAAACTTGATTTTTGTAAATGTTAGTATCTGATGAAGTTCACAGAAGTATTTGGATGAAAAGCGAGCGCTTCATTAAACTTTGTGGATTCAGTCTTCAGTGAAGTTGCCAGTTGGGTTTGTTTTAATTTCTTAGTTTTTTTTTATTTCTTAGTTTTTTGTATCTTGGATTTTGGAGTTTTTAAAAATCTCAGAGACATTGCCGAAAGGCCTGTCTCCTGCAAGGTAAAATAACTCTCAACACAGACATCACAAAAGGGCCTGTCCCCTGCAAGAAAAAAATAACTCTCAATAGAGACATTGCAGAAGGACCTGTCCCCTGCAAGAAAAGATTTTCATATATATACGTTTTTGAGTTATGTTTCACTTGAGTGAAAAGCCAATGAAGCATGACCCATTTCCCAAGAGTCCATGGGATATGATGAAAGTCATGAATTTTTCACATTTTGAAATGAGAAATCAGCCTATCATACATCTATTTAGAAAAGAGCTATATTCCTTCCTCTCTGATTCCTGTTAATGTAAATGCCCCTATGCATGCTCTTCCAAATCTTAACCCCAGTTACAGCTTTCTACTTCTTCATTCCCTTTAACTACACCTCCCACACTAAATTATATTTTCCAGGCCCATCCCCTAAGAACTTAGACTCTCAATATTCCACTATTCCCCTCTTTTCACTGACCCTATCTTTTCATACCTATGTCTTACTTTATATTTCATTAAAGATTTCATCACAACCTTTTACATTGCTCAGTATTTCTAAACATTCACTTTGATCAACAAACAAAGCTATAGTAATATCATAATTTTTATCCAGATTCTTTTTCCCATTTCTATTTTTCTTTCTTCTCTGGTATACTTAACTTTAATTCTCTGTGGATTACTGCACACATTCTTTCTTCTCTTCACACTCAGAATTAGTTTTGCATGTACTCCATTCTGCTTTGTACTTTACTCATTCTGTTACAAAGTCGATTATTCCATTACTCACTGGTTAACACTGTGCTTTCATTTTTTTAATGTAGTTACATGTTTGCAAATGTAAAATGTGCTTGTCTGAATTTTTTCCACTTTGGACAAGTAACTTTTACTATTACCTAACTTATTGTTTGTGCAATACTGCTGACAGGGAGCTGTGGAACACAAGCAGAGTTGCAATGATGAATGAGAAAAGACATAGCATGGGTGAAAACAGCAGTCACCCATCAAATGCATGGCTCTGGGGTTGTATGAGGCAGTCCAGGTTCCCTAGTATGTGGCTTAGACAGTGAGGAATGTGCTGCAATGCATTCGTGGATCTGCCACAAATCTGATAGTGGAGAAGGCACATTTGATATTCAACACAGGGTTGAGGTGAAAATGCATTGTGTGCAATGGCAGTGCTTTGTTGTCCACAGGTAAGTGTAGGTTGAAGACAGAGTGCATGTCACAGCACTGTCCATCCCATGCTGCCCTACTGATTGCTATGAGGAAGTGACATGTGATAATCAGAATTGCAGGTGTGGCACCTTAGGGTGGAGCAGCTGCCACATGGGTGCATGACCAGTACAGATGGCATACATATTTTGTGCAAGCACACTGAACATGTGTATACCCATATTTAGAGGTAAATACTTGATGCCTAAAAATTGGAAGTACTGTAGCTCAAGAAGTTCTCAGACACTGATGCTAATTTAGTATCGCATGGCCTCCATGAGGACAAACAGCAGAAACTAAACATATGCAAGAGTGACCAGGCCTTCTAGAAAGGTGTGTGTGGTATGAGCTGATGGCAGGCTTTAATACAGTCAGTGGTTACACCAGTGCAACTTATCAGGTCAGTTGCAGGGTCGGTAATATAGTCATGTATACCTGCACCATGATTCGCTTCATTGCATGTGACAGGAACCTTATCACTGTGGAGGAGTTACTGTTGCCCCTGGCTGGATTCAGAGAATGGACCCTAATACCTAGTGGAGGATTGGATATGGGAGCTGAACTTGATACATCATCACAGGTTTCTGTTGAGGATGCACTATGCTGGTATTTCCTTGTGTTAGTAACACATTTTAGTGGCACACCTGGTATATAGGCATACTACAGGAGATATGTCTATTTATATTGTTTGTATCACTGTTATCTGTACACTTGTTGCTTCATTAGGAAGTGGAAATCTTTCATATTAGAAGTGTTAGATAAGGGAGTTTATGTGTCTACTTTCACATATGCTATGGTTTAGGGGTCCTCTCCCACAGAATAGGATATGTCTGACATCATTGTGGCTTCAAGCACTGAGAATGACAGTAGATATAAACTAGCACAGCCTGGGGGCATAGTGTTACTATCAGCAGTGGTAACTGTCTAGGGCACAATACCACCCACATCCACTGACATGTCACTGTCAACAATGGTAACTGTATAAGGCACAATACGACCTACATCCACGGACATGTTACTGTCAGCAGTGGTAAATGTGTAGGGCACAATACCACCCACATCCACTGACATGTTACTGTCTGCAGTGGTAACTATCAAGGGCACAATACCACCCACATCCACGGACATGTTACTGTCAGCAATGGTAACTGTATAAGGCACAATACGACCTACATCCACTGACATGTCACTGTCAGCAATGGTAACTGTGTAGGGCACAATACCACCCACATCCACTGACATGTCGCTGTCAGCAGTGGTAACTGTGTAGGGCACAATACCACCCACATCCACTGACATGTTACTGTCAGCACTGGTAACTGTGGAGGACAAATTACCACCCACATCCACTGACATAGCTCTGTCACCTGTGGAACTTGCCTACACCTCTCTGAAGGAAGTTTCAGTGATTAGGAAAGGTAGCAGGCTCTCAAGGAGTCCATGGAGAAGTACGATTTCTCTGGCAGAGACTGAAAAAAATACTTCTCCTATTTGATGGGAGGGGGTGAATCTGTCTCCTGACCAAGTCCCTTTCTGAAGTGAGGAAAGACTAGCACAGACAGTCTATTTCATGTCCCTTTTCTGCCTTACAAGATGGCTGTCCATGGGTGAGCTAAAAAAATCCTCAAGCCACCTTGATAGCTGTCACAATGATGGGACATATGGGCCAGAAGGACAGGCGGGGGGTTGACAGTCAGCAGACAATGAGTGTAAATTATGTAAAATAAAATAATATAATCAAACTTTACTTTGGTCAAAATGCAATTTCCTCAAAAACTACACCAATTATAAAAGGAAAACATATGATCTCCTTTTTTTTGATCTGTGAAAAAATGCCACTAGCATGCAATCATAGTCTGTTTGCATAGTGGTGCTCTTAGGGAAAAGATCTTTAGCACCCAAATATGTAGGGGTTAGGTGCAGTGGCAGGGTTAGGGTTAGTATACTTAACTAAGGGTGGGGAGAGGGAGCCTTTGTCCATTTAAGACCCTGGAAATTATATACCTATGTCTGTCTGTCTGCCTGTCTGTCTATCTATCCATCTATTTATTTATCTGTGAATATTGTCAAGTCTTTAAAAACATCAGAGGCACAAATACAAAAAAAAACCCACAAGTTTATTTGAAGAATGAAATTAAAAGTTTGCCCATTTAGCTTTGAATAATTGTGTTTATATTATTTACAAAGTCCTCAGAGGTAATCCTATCATATGTGCTCAATCCTATTTACATCAGGCAACAAAATAAGGTCATGGTTGCAGGCTTTTGACAGGCTTCCTTTCAGCTCCACAAAGATCTTGATCTTCTTTCAGGTCACATCTAAATCAGGCCCTAACTGGACCATCCAGTTCCAGGACCCAGAAATTATTGGGTGGAGTACATGTTCTACCACATAGTGACCCTTTCACTTGAAGAACCAACATCCTATTTTTCTGTTTCTGAGTTACCTTTTATGTAGAACTAATTAGCAATCACTCTAACAAAAATAAATAATTGCCTAACTAATTTAATTTTTGTGAGAAATGAAAGACACAAAGCACATTTAAAGGCATGCCAACCTTTTTCACCAAGATGTCACTATATTGATATCCACATCTATATCTATCTATCTATCTATCTATCTATCTATCTATCTATCTATCTATCTATCTATCCATCTATCTGTCTTATCTATCTATGTATTTAATTACAACACTGGAATTAGAAAAGCAGGGCACAGCACAGACTGTGATCTGGTTAAGACTTTGCATAAATACTAAGTAAAAACCAAAAAAAAAATATTGAATACAAAAGCCATAAGTGCAGAACTGCATTTATTTTCTCAAGTCATTTATAAAACTATGACTCGGTTAATACTTTCATCCATATAAGCATACTGCTTTAGACAGTGTAACAAACACAAAGGTTATAAGTTGAAAACTGATATGTGTGTGTGTGTGTGTGTGTGTGTGTGTGTGTGTGTGTGTGTGTATATATACACACACACACATAGATATAGATATATAGATATAGACATATATATATTTAACAAAGGATACCAGTTACACTAATGGTAGCAGATTAGGGCTGAGAATAGTTAATCTTAAAAGCAGTGTAAAGCAAACTAGGAAATGACAGGAGAGTAGAAATGAAGAGAGGTTTATACTGCCCTTTGAAACTCTGTGTATGCACACATGCATATATATCTATAGCAATTCCTAAAACACACACACACACACACACACACACACACACACACACACACACACGACTGTAAAACATATTCACACAATGAGCCGAATAACGGTTTCGGAGTATAAATATTGTGCCAGTATGAGAGCAGAGCTGCACATTCTTAAATTTACACCTTTCAGCCTTTCGCATCGATTTGTTTTGAATAAGCAAGGGTACGCAGCTAATATTACACCCAGTATGAGATATTAACAAGGACAGCTCATTAGAAGTTGACAGAAAAAGTGAATTAATTCATTCTATATTCCCTGGATAATGAAAGTCTGCAAATAAAAAGGTAATTCTTTGTAAAAGAAACTATGAAAGAGGAAACGAAAATAAACACTGAATGTATCACACTACAAAATGTGAAACGTGTAAATTAGAAATACAGTGAAGGCAGAAGATTGCATCAATAACTGTTGAATATCTCAGAATAGGTGAATAAATGAGCAGCAAGTAACAACGAGAGTCACAGATTTTAACACCTATTTATATATTATACAAAAAAAACTGCATTGAAAGGTCCAGTTCTTGAAGTGAAACCACACACCATCTGTGTCTACCCATTTAATCAGTTCTAGTAAATCTAAAATCTTCCACAGTTCCCATTATCACTCAAGCTGTCCTGAGAAAAGCAATATCATCGTCTGTGAAAGTTATTCCATTACTGAAATTCAGAGAAGGTTTCTCTTTATTGTAGTGCAGCACCTTAAAAGTTCAGATTCATGACTTTAGTTTGACTTCCCTGAAAATCCTTCCTTCATCCATAAATGGAATAATTACAAATTGAAAACAGATGAACACAGCATATCTAAAAATATGCTACCACTTTGCCCTTATCAGAATACAATAGGGAAACACTATCTTAAGGTTTAGCATTTGCTGACATTTTAATAAAATAAACCTTCATACCAAAAGGGTATATAGTAGGACTTGGTGACATTATATCATAAATAGTATTTCAATAAGTTCAACATACGTAATAAATGCATTTGCATTATCGGGTGCATTTTCCCTTCAAAATAAATTAACCTGATGTGACTCTATTATAAAAAAATGTGATCTACTTTTACAAAGTTCATAGCTTATTACCAATTTAAAAATGTACAGTTAACTGGGTAGGACATAAATATATGCCCAAAGTTTAAGCAACTACATGTGGCACTGTGGAAGATCATGTTAGATGAATTGTGTTCTCCGGTCAAAATGAGATGTAGTAGATTGATGGTGTAGTGATTAGGATTTGGCAATTTAACTAATGTGGTCCAAGTTTGATTCCCAGTGAGGGAATTTCAGTGGATTTTATACAGGGTGTAAATATCATATCTCTAGACTACTTCATTGCCCTATCCTTGTATTCTGTTTCCTACAGGCTTTTGAGGGGAGATCTATGGCTGGCATACAAGGCGTCATTAGATCCTATTCTGATGGACCTCCTGTATATCCTCAAAAACAAACAGAACCAAAAGTACCAATCCCAAAAACTTAAAACTTTCTTGTGATATAAATAAGACCTGCTGTAGAGATAGGTCTGTATCCCAGACACTATCCCTTCTCTGGAACAGTCACCTCATCCATGTGAAGGAGTGTTACTCTCTAAACAATTCAAGTGTAACTTTGACAATTGCATGGGGAACTCCCTGGTTTGGCACCTATGTCTCTAATGGACACAGACAGCCTGTAAATATTTCATCTCCCAAGCCCATGCTTACACTTATCAAGGGTACCAGACTTTGTCAGAGATTTGGGTTGCATGGCTATTCTTAAAAAGGCTTCAGTGGTCATTAGCTTAATACACAGCCATGAACGTATAAAACCCAACATATTCTTCTAAGCATATATTCAATGAGTAACCTTTACTAGGAAATGCCTTGCTACATCTATTTGTTTTTTAACAATTAACAATGTACTGTTATTACACTCTGCTGAGGCTGATGACAAGGCAATATTAATAGTGAAGGAAAAACTGGACACCATTATTGTAGTATCTCCTGGATTAATCTCCTGGACCCTGCAATTCCCATGTCTAAATCATTTCTACAGTACCTCTTCTATGTATACGTATATGCCAGTGACTATCTCTTCTCTCTTTATTTTTTCAAACTTCTATCCTTCTTATGATAAAAGTTCATATAATTATATCTGGTCTAATGTGCTCCACCTGGTGCTGACTATTTTGCTGCAAAACAGACTTGTTTGTTTTATAAATATCTGCTTTATTTATCCTCACACTGTATGTAATACTCTAATGTCACCTGAGCATTCTTGTATATTGTATAGTACTAGTGTAATTAGTTCTCTTGGAACTTTGTATGTAGTGCTGCTAAATGTTGCCTGAGTGTTCTGTATGTTATATATGTACTACCGTTTTTATTTCTTGTGGAGCTTTTCTCCCTGGGCCTCCACTGAAAAAAGGGCTTGTTTGCCCAGTCAGACTTTATTGGCAAAAAAATTGGAAATAAATAAGTATAATTATCTGATAAATCATCAAGGATTACTATCAGCCAATAATTCTTTTATTCAGAACATGTATGTTTTTTTTTTTTTTTGCAAAATCTGTGGTTCTATTAATTCTTCAAGTGAATTAAAATAATATTTAAAAATTACCTCTAACTTTGGGCTTTTGCCCCTCATTATTTTTGTCTCTGTCCAGACTTCTTGAACAAAAGTTGAGAGATATGCTGCAATGGCCTTTGTGTGGGAATTACGGAGAGGCAGTTTTTTTTTCACATTAACCTTAGTGATGTCTCCAGATATTTCTCTAGGATTAGCCCAGTGATGTCTCTGTAGATCTAATGAAGTCAGTTCGTATTTACATTAATAATGGTAAAACCATGCTACTTACAAACTATTGAACTATTTTTTATAAAGATTACACAATGAGCAAAACTAATACAGCTAAAGAAACACTGTTCATGGACTACTTACTTATCCTGCCATAATGATTATTTGTCTGTAAATATTTTCATAATCAAGGAATATAGACAGACCTGCTTAGCCTCACAATGAAGGCTCACAGCTGTATAAATAAAATGCTTTTTGTCAGTATGCATATAGCTTGAGCAGTTATTAAGATAGTTTGAACTGTTTACATAAAAAAAGAAAAACAATATTTACTGTGCTGTTTTTTTTTAATCAATTTTGTAACCTAGAATCTTATAATGCTACCACTGTAAAGATTATTTGGTACTATCTGCACTTCCTTAGTAATGCTTGATGTTTCTAGAGACATGAACATTTATTTCTAATTTGAGGATATAATTGGAATTTCTCAAAAGGCTCAGGGTGCAACCATTGAAAGAGAACAAACTTTCAGAGCTTCACTTGTGAAAATTGGCATACACTATTATGGTGCAGGGCTTATGGAGGAACTCAGTATAAATCCTTTTCTGTTCCTGTCATTGTAAGTCTGAACACTTCTTTTCTCTCTTTATCTACTGTTCACTTGTAATGATTGCTCCTGTGTGCATATGCTAACCCCTGTATTGTGGGTAACATGCATTTCACTTACTTCATTTTTATTAAAACATGTTGCACTTAGCTCAGTTCATTAGTTTGGTGGGCTGAAGCCCTAACTATGACTCAGATTACCTGGAATCAATTAGCAGCATGTATGCTGGAGTGAATTGGTGGGAGTAGGGGGTAGACAGGAGTGAGAGTCTGACACAAGCTTGTCCATCCAGGTCAGGGGGGGGGGCTGAACAGGGAGGTTATCTATTCCATTGCATGGCTGGCACTTACAGGAGATAATGGTGTACTGTGCACATGGTACACTTTATGTCGCATTGCCCATGGGCAAGAATATGCACTCACAGAGGTGAAGGTGTAGCAAGCCCTCATGTTAACTTCATAAAGCAAGTTATCTCTGGAATCAGTGACAATTATTTTTTATTTATAGAGAAATAATGATTTTTATTATCAGCAAGTTATGTTTCTATATACAGCATTTCTGATATGTCATGATGTTACGTGTTTCATGAAGAAATGGACCATAGTTTGAGCATAGTCAAAATGTTAGCAAATTTACATATATTTACATAACTAGGACCCTGTGTTCATATTTGTCATGATGCTATTATATATCTAGTATCTTTACAGAGTAGATATGGCTACAAAGCTTATACTAAAGATAAGCTGATACTTCGCTCTTGCAACATTTAAGCCACAATTATTTCTTACAGTCTGAACGGATATGGCTACAACTGCCATGCGTAGTAATCTTTCCTAAACAAACTACAGTTTGATGACTTTACTTCCTTGGACCCCTGTCTAGCAGTGTGACTGACGTGATCCCCGGGGTGAATTTCCTTTCTCCCATCCAATCATCAAGGTTCCTTTTGAAGAGGGCCAAAGAGGCGCTATGCTTGACATGTATGGGCACTCTATTCCAGAGTCTGGGAAGTCTCTGGGTCAGGAACCTATCTCTCCAGCATGTTGTATTCATTGTGATGACAAGGTTTAGATCCCTGGAGTGTGTGTCTCTGAGAGATTGTGATTTCTTTAAGTGTAGCATATCCAACAGCTCTGGTTTTGACATGGTCTTGTATGTTAAGCAGAGATCACCTCTGAGAAGAAGATATGCGACAGAGTATAGGTGGAGTTTTTTTAGACGGTTAGCATAGGGCATCTGCTTTAGGCCTGTGATTCTTTTAGTGAGGTATTTCTGCGGCCTTTCCAGTTGTTGCAGATGTCTTGAGAGGTACATACCAAACGGGGCATATTCTATAATGGGTCTAATGAGGGATGAGGACAGTGGGACAATGACTTCCTTTTTTCTGGATGAAAAGCCCTTAGTGATGAGGTGTGCCACATAGAAGGATTTCCTGACTGTTATGGTGATGTGGTTATCAAAGGTGAGACCACTGTCCACCTGTGTCCCTAAGTCCTTTATCACACTTTTGGTGTTTAGTGTACTGCCACCTATGTGGTAATTCACAGGTACATGTTTTTTCTCAAAGGGGATAACTATACATATCTTGGCACTGAGCTTGAGCCCATGGCTCTGGCACCAGGCATCTGTTTCTGTAAGCCCCTTTTGTAGAATATTCACATTATTTGGGGATTCAGTAATGGCTCTCAGTTTGCAGTCATCTGAGAACTTTGTTAGCAAGAGTCCCTTAGTGTTGGCCTGTACTTCAGAGAAGTAGTTGCCAAACAAGAGTGGTCCCAGGACTGAACCCTGAGGTACTCCACTTGTCACTTGTCTGGAGGTGGATTTGGAGTTGGCTACTTTTACACTGTGGGTTCTGTCAGTAAGCCAGTTGGCAACCCTTCGAGTGACGTAGGGATTAATGCCCAGCTTAGTAAGTTTATCTATGATTACAGAGTGGGTGGTGGTGTCGAAGGCCTTGGCGAGGTCCAGATAGGCTATGTGGACCACCTTACCCTTGTCCATGGCTCTGGAGACTGATTCAAAGAAGTCAATCAGGTTCAGGAGACAAGATCGGCCCTACATAAACCCAAACTGCGTGGGGTCCAGTGTTCAAAGGTTTCCAATGTCTTTGTTTATAAGTTCCATGATAATACGTTCCATGGCCTTGCAGATCAGCCTCATCAGACTGATGGGGCAGTAGTTCAGGGATCCAAGATGGACCCCCCCCCCCCTTGTGGAGTAGGATAACTGCAGCTGTGCGTCATTCTGTGGGCACGAAGCCTGAGGTGAGGCTATGATTAAACATGACACTTAGGTGAGGTGCCAGTTCATGTTGTAGTTCATGTAGTACACAGTCTATGATGTCATCTGGTCCCATGGATGCTGTATTCTTAGCTTTGGTGAGTGCGTTTTTTATCTGTGTGGCCATTATTACCAAAATTTGGCAATCTGTTGGTATTGAGATGGGCCCTTTAGGGGGTGAGAGGGGGGTGAAGTTTGCACTGAATCGATCTGCTAGAATATTGGCAATATCCTTGAGATCAGTATATTTAATGCCATTCTGTTGTAGCTCAGAGCAGATCTGAGCATTGCCATTTAGATTCTTGACATAGCTATAGAATGCCTTATGGTTGTCTTTGGAATCTTTGGCAATTTTATTTATGTAACTAGCTTTGGAGGATTTTATGAGGGATCTCAGCTTCTTACTTAGGCTAGTAAGGGAGTGTTTTGCATCCTGGGATATTTCTCTTTTCTGCAACAGTTTCTTCTTTTTGTTGTAAAGTTTGCTTATGGCAAGAGACCACCAGATTGGCTTCCTTTTTTGGAGGAGAGCATCTTGTTTCTATTGGGGATGGCATGATTCATGCACGAGTGGATGTGCTCATACAGTCCCTTAGTGTGGGATTCAGCAGTCGAACTTTCAGTTCCCGTCTGCATGGGTGTCATGAAGTTTGTCACTTCTGACTTGAGTAGCATGAAGTTGGCTTTGGAGAAGTTTTTTAAGAAGGTTTCCTTACTGGGGAGTGGGATGTGGATGTCAAGGGTGATTAGCTTATGGTCAGACCTGACCAATGAGTGGGTAACCATAGGTGTGGAGCACTGATTTCCCATGTTGGTAATGACCGGGTCTAGGATATTGGAGCCCCTTGTGGGACTAAGGATTAGTTGATCCAGGGCATTGGAATTTATGAATTCCAAGAACCATTGGGCAAAGGTGTTGGTGCATTTTTCCCAGTTAATGGCAGGGTAGTTGAAATTACCCAGTATTAGGGTGTTTGGTTGTATCTTAATATTTTCCAGTATGTTTAGAAAGGTGTAGTGAGAATCTTGGGGCATGGTGGGGGATATTTAGCAAGCTACAATTTGGATTGCAGTCTTACCTAGTGTTAGTTGCACCTGGAGAATTTCAGACACATTGTGTTGGGCAACTAGACTGGTGTTGTGAATATCCTTGGTGAATATGGACACTCCTCCACCTTTAGTGTTTTGGTCCTGGTTTGGTGGCTGAAAAGTGTGGTAAGAGTTGTAGTCTGGTATTGCAGGGGTGCTCTCTGGAGCCTTAAACCAGTTCTCAGTTATGGCACAGATATTTAGGAGTGCCTCGAGAGAATGCATTTTGAGGTTTAGACTTCCAGCATTGAGTAGCTTTGCCTTCAGATTTTGCATGCTTGTACCTGATAAGGTGGTGGTTTTGTCCTTTGAACTTTGCCTAAAAGAGGCAATATAGGGGTGGCAAGAGCCTTAGCCAGTAACCTGAAACCCAGGGGCGACAGGTGTAGACCATCTCTGGCAAAGCATCATGGTCTGTCGATCATGTCGCTCCAGGCAGACAGATACTGGATCTCCTTTGAATGACACGAGACACTTAGCCAATTGTTGAAGTCAATCATTTTGTACTTATACTGTGGTATCATTCTGGCAAAGGCAGAATGCTACTCAGGGCTAGTGTCATACCTGCCTGGGCCACATGATCCGAGAGCTCTTCCATGTCTCTTTTCATGTAGTCCAGGGAGGTATGTCTCAAGTCATTCACTCCAACATGGACAATGACAGATTCATATTTGTACTTGTTGTGGAGTGACATGAGTGCATGTGTTATGTGGCGGATCCTGACACCCGACAGGCAGCTGACTGTAATTTTCTCCTTGTTCTGCCTGGTGAGTGGGACATCAGTGTGCCTGACTATAGAGTCACCTATGACTAAGGTGTTGGGTACGTTGTCTTACATTAGGGGCTGTTGTTGGGTGGCACACTGGTGTTGTGAGCTGTGTGACACTTTGGTTGTGATTGGTGCTTGTTTGCGTTTCAGCTTTGGAGGTCCTTGTTGCTTGGGCAGGTTACTGTTAAGGGCCTCCACATATGTGGGTTTAGTGTTGCTATGTGTGGGTGCTGGTGGTGTGGGTTTAGAAGGGCTATGTGTTGCTTGAGGTGCAGTGCGGGTGTTAACCTTCTCCTCTTGACTGTCTAGCACAATCTTGGGTGGCGAGAGCTTTGCCTCATGTTTGGCTATGTAAGTGCATCCTTCGCAGGTTGTAGTGTTGGGTGGTAGGAGGAGTGGGTTGTCTGTGTACATGAGGCAATTGCTGCATTGCCCCAGTATGCCCAGATTCACCAGGTAAACAGGAGAAATCACTGGAAAACTGACCCTTGGCATGCCTGGTTTGGTGCTTTTTATTTATTTATTTTTTTTTTTTGTAAAGTACAAGAGCTGTTTTCTCTTACCCTAGCAAGGTACTATGCAATTATAGGCTGTTTAGTGCCTACAATTAATTTCTCCTTATTAACAAGGAGAGTTGCATGCTTGTATCAGTTTAAGACTTCCTACTGCTTTCCAGCAGGTTTTAGAGCAAGTGCTAGTAACAGGGATGCTTAAAGGTAAGATGAAAAAAAATGGTTTATCCTAAACACTGCAGTGTGCACTAGAGGAGTTAGATGTGAAAGTAGGTAACTTAGTTTTACCTGTCTAAAAAGTTAAGTTTTAGTGGAGAGTCACTATTTTTAAAACAGCAAGATAGATTGAAAGGGGTGGTCAGTTTTGCATTCTGGTACTACGGAATACAGTTGGATGGCCAATAAATTAAAATAGTTGAAGGGGAGTGATTATACAAAATGATAATTTTGTGCTTACTCACACAAGCCAGTAAAAACAGAGAGGAAATGAGTTATATGGTCAAATTAACATAAGGGGAAGGCAACTGGAAAGACAGTGGTGTTTAAGAACACTACACTAACCGGGTGGGACGGTGGGGAAAAATTTTCTGCCTGGCTCACAAGAGACAGAGCTGTGTTCTCTTTTCAAGTTTTAATTTGCAGTTAAAAGCAGAATAAAAGTAAAAAATAAGGTAAATAAAACAAGTCACAGTATTCAAAATAGAAAAAGGCAATGAAGTAATACAACAAATAAAAAGAAAACTAACCTTTCCCTCAAGTATAGCAGAGTCTGGGTGATTGTGACACCCCAGCACTGGCCCAATAATCAAGGAACCTCAATCCTCACCACTGGCAACAGTGGAGGACGTACACAATGGGGGGATGACAATTACATGCACAGTAAAGTGCAATTTCATTTAAGAGCGCACAGAGATCACAGTCAGTCTGGGGGTGGTTTCTCCCGCTTTCTCCAGATCCCCAGTAAGACTCCCCATTTTTGTAATCTAGACACTTGAGGTTTATTCTTATAATTGGTATCTATTTGGGTGACTGTGTTTTAGTCATTTATGATTTGCTTTGTTGGTATCATAATTACCTTTATATGGTGTCATATATGACTAAAGTATGTGCAGGCTTTTGTTGTTGACATTACTTTAACTTGTATTTATTTATTTAGTTATTTGCATACATATGTATGTATGTATTTATATTTTTATTTATTTCATTGACCATTTGATAACTGGGTTGGTATACAGGGTATCCTTTTTAAGTATGGCTTGAGACACAGGGACAAAATAAACAAACACCAATTAGCAGAGAATTGCAAACAAAGATGTAGGGTTAAATAGCAAATCTCAGTCCCCAAAGTACATTTTCAGTAAGAGTAATAAGTGTTCTTAATCTCAACAACAAATGCAATAAAATACAATAAGAGTATCCTAAATGAAATGCAGCATGAATTATGACAAAGGTTTAGATCATACAAAGGCATCAGTTATGTAATACACATTGTTTGGAAAAAAATATAAAATAGTTTTTGTTTAGCTTGTTAGGAAATTGAATCTCATCCTAGTTTAGTAAAACCGGTACACCTGTTTGACCTCTTCAGGTGTTATTTCAGCTGCTTTGTAAAGGACTTTTGCTTTTTTCTTTTTCTGAAAGTATATGGTAAGGAGTTCCATTTAGAACAGATTACATTGAAGAAGGATTTTTTCTGGGGGTACAAACTTAAAGGGTGGATTATACACTATAGTACCGCATGAGTCATGCAGACAGTAGACACTACTTCTAACCTGAAGGTTATTTTAAAGTGGAGGACAATAGTTGTCACATATAAGTTTAAATGCAAGTCTGCTTAGTTAAGAAAGAGGCCTTGTACTGGATTACAAGCCAGTTAGATTTTTCAAAAGTAATGCAGTGATATTTGGTACTTGGGCTTAGATTGATAAATCATAAAAAAATATTTTCAGTTGTTTTCAGTTTGCAGCAATTTTTATTTATAAGTAAGGCAGTGATTGGTAGTGGTTATTCAGTTCCAGGCAGCAGTACATTATTTCCTAGTTACATTATTCTGATTATTTGAAGAACTGTTTGTGGAATATCCATTAATAGGTTCATAGGTTGGTACAGAGCTATCTGCCAGAAGGCATATATTAGCCCAGCCACGTTGTGCGGTATTCACCTCCCCTTTAGTAGTGCCCTAGACCCTTGAACTAGCAGCTAGTACCCTTGGCCCCTATCTAGTAGTGCTGTTGGTGTGATCCCCGGTGTGAACTTTCTGTTACCCATCCACTCATCAAGGTTCCTCTTGAAGTGTGATAGTGAGGGGCTCTGTCTTATGTAGATCAGGACCCTGTTCCATAGTAAGGGAAGTCTCCGCGAAGGGAATCTATCCCTCCAGCATGTTCTATTCGTTGTTGTGTTGAGGTTTATATCCCTAGAGCATGTAGCTCGAGTAGATTTGGTTTTGCTAAGATGGAGCATGTTCAACAATTCTGGGTTGGACATGGCTCTGTACGTTAGACAGAGATCGCCTCTGAGAAGGCGGTATGCAACAAAGAACAGTTTTAGCTTTTTCAATCGTGCTGCATAGGGCAACTGTTTGAGGCCAGTAATCCTCTTGGTTAAATACCTCTGTGGTCTCACCAGCTGCTGGAGATGTCTAGTCAAGTACTTTCCAATTAGTGCATTGTACTCAATAATGGGACTGATGAGGGAAGAGTAGAGGGGCACCATTACATCCTTAGATCTTGATGCGAACCCTTTCGTGATCAGATGGGTCACATAGAAGGATTTTCTAACCACTTTGGCAACATGGTTATTAAAGGAAAGCTGACTATCTACTTGGGTCCCTAGATCCCTTATTTTTTCTTCAGATTTCAGGGCATTACCTCCTATGTTGTAGTTTGCGGGTACTATGTTTTTTCCAAAGGGGATTACTACACATTTTTTTGCATTTAGCTTGAGACCATGGCTCTGACACCATGCATCAGTCAAATTTAGGCCCTTCTGGAGGATCTCCATGTCGGCCGGAGACTCTATTATAGCACCCAGTTTGCAGTTGTCCACAAACTTAGTCAGCCACAGCCCTTCCCTGCCTGCCTGTACTTCTGAGAAGTATATGCCAAACAATAAAGTGTGTTTTCATTTGTTAAGCAGATAGTCCCTACCAGGTAACAGTGCCTGTTTAAAGAAGTGTCATGGGAATATTCTGATGAGGAGACGTGTTCAATCATTAAGCTTTATAATACAGACACAAAATTAAATCTTTGAAATCCATAAGCAAAGTAAGTGGGTCTATGAATAGCGCTCTGTGTGTGTGTGTGTGTGTGTGTGTGTGTGTGTGTGTGTGTGTGTGTGTGTGTGTGTGTGTGTGTGTATATATATATATATATATATATATATATCTAGATAGATAAATATGTACACACACAACACGCATATATATATATATATATATATATATATATACATGTCCTTCATGGATGCATCTGCAGTCATAACAACTGGGTTGTCCTGTCGTCAGGCAGCCCTGCAGTCGGCCGGATTCCAAAGTCCGGGTCCGGCTTCGGCTGATGTCGCACTTCACCCGACGTCATCTCTGCTGGTCTCCGGGTATAAAGGCATCAGCCGACGCCATTTTCTTCATTCTTTCTTGCCGCGTGGCGCCCGAAGCAGAAGCTGTTCGCAAGTGCCGGTCGGTCGGATCCAGAGATTTCTTCTACCAGTCAAAAGAGGAATGCCAAACCTGCCTCCAAATCAAAAAACAGAAGCTCTACAGCAGATAATGCAATTAGCAAAGATGAGAGCTGTGGAAAAAGTGCCAATAACAGAACAAGGCAAAGGATTTTACTCCAGACTATTCCTAGTTCCAAGAAAGGAAAAAAGTTGGAGACCTATTCTCGACCTGTCCACCTTAAATACATACATCATTGTCCCAAAATTCAAAATGCTGACCCTACAGCAACTTCTTCCCATGCTGGGCAAGGAGTGTTGGCTGGTAACTCTAGATCTCAAGGAGGCATACCTGCACGTCCCCATTCGACCAATTTGCAGAAGATACCTCAGATTTCTTGCAGGATCAGAGCATTATCAATTCTCAGCATTGCCCTTTGGCTTATCTACTGCGCCCAGAGTATTCACAAAATGCCTGGCATCAGTAATCGCCTACTGCAGACTACAGGGAATCCAAATTTATCCATATCTGGACGACTGCCTGCTACAAGGGGACAACAAAAGCAAGCTGACAACAGATTTACAAAGGGTCATTTACTTGCTACAAGCACTGGGATACACAGTCAATTTACAAAAGTCAAGGCTGATACCATCCCAAACAAGGACATTCCTGGGCGCGGAATTGGACACTGTAAAACAAATGGCATTCCTAACCGCAGAAAAACAAAAAGAACTCCCTCTTTACTTCTTGGCTCTAACAAAACAGAACAAGTTAACAGCAAGAAAAGTCCTTCAGGCCTTGGGCTACATGGCATCATTCGTCAACAAGCAGGGAGGCACTCATTCATACCCCCTATGCAGAATGACTTTGGAGCTTTGGAACCTGGCACTCAGCTACAACATCCAGTTACAGGCAATATTTGTACCGGGAAAGGACAATACTCTAGCAGACATATTGAGCAGAACCATATCAGATACCCACGAATGGATGCTACACCCGGACATCTTCAAGACCATCTCAAAGAAATGGGGAAGCCCACAGATAGATCTATTCGCTTCCCCTCTCAATCACCAGCTCAAAAAATTCTGCACAAGGACATTCCACCCACTTGCATGGAAAGTGGATTCGCTCTCCTTCAGCTGGAAAGGTCTAACAGCATATGCATTTCCACCTCTTCCCTTGATACACAAGGTATTACTAAAAATCAAGGAGGAACGTCCAAGGATAACCCTGATAGCTCCAAACTGGCCAAGACAACACTGGTACCCATTACTGAGGAGCATGTCTCGGGACAACATGTGGCCAATACCGCTGATGCCTTTGATGTTAACTCAGAACAACTACAGCATCATGCATCCAAACCTAAAAACGTTGCAACTGACTGCATGGCACATCACATAGCAGCAACTAACCCAGAGCTTTCCCAGAGGGTTAAAGACATTATCCTTGAAGCCCGCAGACCTTCAACAAGAAGGAACTATGCAGGAAAATGGAAAAGGTTTGTCATTTGGAGCACTGAAAGAGGAAAAGATGTGTCAAATATAGATATGGCTAACATTTTGGAGTATCTGGCAGAGCTTCTACATACAGGCCTGTCCTATTCCTCCATCAAGATACATGCATCAGCTATTTCAGCAGAATACAGCTTTGATCCACCTGTCTTTTCACATCCTTTACTCAGGCAGTTCCTCAGAGGAATCAAGAATGTAAAACCTCCAAGGAAACCACCATTGCCAGCTTGGGATTTGAACTTTGTGCTAGAAAAATTGACACTCGCACCTTTTGAACCAGCAGCTACAGCGGACCTACAGCATCTATCGTGGAAAACTGCTTTCCTACTGGCAATAACCTCAGCAAGGAGGGTCTCTGAACTTCAGGCCCTAATGGCGGTACAGCCCTTCCTAATCTTCCACCAAGATAGAGTGTCCATGAGGACTAATCCTACTTTTATGCCTAAGGTGATATCCAGAGTGTCTTTAAACCAGGCAATCCACCTACCTACCTTCTTTCCCAACCCACAAAACAGAGGGGAAAGAATGCTGCATTCCTTGGATGTACATAGACAGTTACGCTACTACCTGGACAGAACAAAAAGTAGCAGAAAAACTGACCAGCTTTTTGTAGCCTATGCAGCAGGAAGGGAAGGAAAAGCAATTTCCAAACAGACAGTCTCCAAATGGATAGGAAATTGCATACGATTCTGTTACTCCTTCCATGGAAAACCAATTCCACAGAACATAAGGCCTCATTCTACAAGGGCAACAGCCACTACCACAGCCTTCCTACGAGGTGTGGCAACCAAGGACATTATTGAGGCGGCTACTTGGACCTCCGTGCATACATTTGCCAAGCATTATAACTTACCTTTGTACTCCAGATCCCGAGCAGGGTTTGCTACTGCTGTGCTGCAAGGGATCCTAACCACACCATAATCTAAATTTTTCCTCCTCCCTCAGTTGGCTATGGTATTCTACCCAGTTGTTATGACTGCAGATGCATCCATGAAGGACATAGTACAGTTTTGTACCTACCATAAATGTAGATGTCCGAACTGGATAGCATCTGCAGTCAGGATTACCCTCCCCTCTGTGGTACTCCTAGGGTATTTACCCTCTTAATAGCTAGCTAGTGGGGGGAGTCTCTTATGGTGTATTTGTTTGTATATATGTACATACATGCTTATTTTCTGAGTTTGCCTTCTATCCATTTTGGAAACATTGGCATTTATCCAAAATTAGCCTTCCAGGAAGGGCAACTGGCATCTGGGGCAAGAAACACTGAAGAAAATGGCGTCAGCTGATGCCTTTATACCCGGAGACCAGCAGAGATGACGTCGGGTGAAGTGCGACATCAGCCGAAGCCGGACCCGGACTTTGGAATCCGGCTGACTGCAGGGCTGCCTGACGACAGGACAACCCAGTTGTTATGACTGCAGATGCTATCCAGTTCGGACATCTACATTTATGGTAGGTACAAAACTGTACTATATATATATATATATATATATATATATATATATATATATATATATATATATTTATGTGACTAATCTGTCATCCCATTTTGGGCTAGAAATTATGAGTTACCTTCAGAAAAGGCCAAAATATGTATGTGGTAAAAAAAATGTAATAATTCCAGCTGATATACTATGGTCAGAGATACTGGTTTTCTTTAAAAAAATTTAAATTACATTTTCATGAAAGGAAATCTAGGAATTATGCACATAATTTTTAAATGCAATTTCCTGTACTTGCCATGATTTCATTATAATTTTTATCATATATTATATATACATATATTTATTATTTTTTTATTTGACATTTGTTTACCAAGATGGTCTGACTGGGTCTACAGAACCCGTTTTCAACAGAGGCCCGGGGAGAAAAGCTCCACATACAGTACAATACAAATACAGTATAATCCAGTTCAATAAAGATTACATTAGAAATACTATACAAAAAATAAGTTGAGAGAACAAACTGCTACAAGATGTTGTAATATATTACTACACATCCAGACAGTTCTATACAGTTAGAACATTACAGACCATAATAGTCACGCTCATCATACACGAATGTAGACAGTGTCCAAAAAAGTAGTACATAGGTAGTGCAATGTGTGACATTGACTGTTATAGCACTTGCAAAATAGAATGTTAGTTTCAGTTAGGAAAATAGCAGCCAGAAAGTTAGTGATGCAGACATATAGTGAGAGAGAGTTAAGAAGAATAGAAGCAGTAAAGCCTGAGCAGTAGCTGAAGGATATGGTATAGAAGCAGAGAAGGAGTTAGAAGAGCTCTAGGATCTTGCAGTCTGTGAGGGACTGAAATGTGACAGAAGAGGAAGACCTGAGCATTAGGCAGGCTTTATGCAGGAGCAGAGCCATGTATTTTTGAGATGATTTTTTTAAAGAGGCTTTGAAATGGGTTAGGCCAGGCATAGATCTGGTAGCTAGAGGTAGTAAATTCCAATGCATAGAGACAGAGTATGAATACAGAGAGTGACCAGGTTTCTTGTGGATTTTGACACAGCTAAGAAATGTTTGCCTTCTGATCGTAGGGATCGATTTGGTGTGTAAGGTGTGACTAGACTGGCTAGTGCATGGCAGGCGGTAGGCTTGAAAATAAGGTTGTGCAAGGTGGATAGCTGAATAAAGACAAGTTGGTTGGGTAGTTCATGCCAGTTTAATTCTAGGCGTGGTTTACAGTGGTTTACTGGTGTGTGTGTGATATTTAGAGTTTGTGGCAACCTTTGCAACTTTGTTGTTTAGGGTAGAATTTTGTAAGTTAAATATAGGGGCACCATAAAAAATGGAGGGAAGTAAACATTTTTTTGCAAGGTTAGTTTTGGTTGCTGCAGTAAAGAAATATTTGTTTTTATATAAGAGTCCCAGTTTTTGATGAGTTTTCTTTATATTTTGCTGTATATGGGAGTCAAATGAAAGTTTATTGTCAATGATAACACCTAGAAGTTTGGTTTCTTGCACTATTTTTGTATTGCATTGTTGTCACATGCAAGGATGTTGAAATGATCAGTGATAGGGGAGGTGGTTTTGGGATGAAACAGTACTAGTTTTGTCTTCTTCAGGTTAAGAAAGAGTAAGGCATTTCTTAGCCAGGATTCGACTGCTGTAAAGGACTGTTGAGTTTTTTAGTGTAGTTCTGGTAGTGATGGAGTA
Organism: Protopterus annectens; assembly: GCF_019279795.1. Lineage (NCBI taxonomy): Eukaryota > Metazoa > Chordata > Ceratodontiformes > Protopteridae > Protopterus > Protopterus annectens. The sequence goes on along the minus strand of NC_056729.1, from coordinate 23,582,768 downwards.
GTGCAGGTTATGGTGGAATTATCAGTGTATTGAATGAGGATCCCAGGGTGAGAGTCACTGTGAAGGTTGTTTGTAAAAATGTTGAAGAGTAGGCGTCCTAGGATAGAGCCTTGGGGGACTCCAGTAGGGTTGTGGAGTAAGGGTGAGAGTTTGTTGGACCATTTCACTGCTTGTTTATGATCCTTGAAGTAGCTCTGAAAACATTTTACTGTGTTATGTGAGAAGCCTAAGTTAGACAGTGTATTCAAAAGTAAGGGGTGAGAGACTGTGTCAAAGGCCTTGGAGAGATCAAGGAATACTGAGGCTGTATAACATCCTGCATCTTTGGCCTTGTTCATGGTGTCTGTAAAAGATAATAGGGTTGTAGCTGTGCTGTGGCTAGGTTGGAAGCCATGTTGGGTTTTGGTTAAAAGATTACTTTGTCATGGATGTTGCATTACCTGCTGATGGATACCTCTCTCGAGAATTTTGAATATGGGTGACAAGATGGTTATAGGACAGAAATTAGATGGATCAATCGAGTTGCCTCCTTTGTGGATGGGGTTGATGTGAGATTGTTTCCATATGGTAGGTACTTCTAATTCAGATAAACACCTATTTATAAGGTTACTGATTGGGTAGGTGACTGAGTTAGCAGCCAGTTTGAGATAGTATGGGGGGGAGATTGTCAGCTGAAGTAGAGCAGGGTTTTAGTTTTAGTAGCAGTTTCTTAATGGCGTCAGTGGGTATGGGCTGAAATGAGAATGGGGTTTGTATGACATTTTGTTGAGTAGAGGACTAGTAATGACAGGGTTAGAAGTAGTTGATGGCCTGGGGTCAGTTTCTAAATAGGTTGAAGGGTGGGGGGGTCCAGCATTAGGAGTGTGAGTTAGTAGGTCTGAAATTGATTTTATGACGTGCTTGTTAAAGTTTTTGTCTATTTGTGATGGAGGGGTATCAGGTGATAGAGTGTGCTCTCCATATATATATATATATATATATATATATATATATATATATATATATGGGTTTATCAGAAATGATTTTTTCAAAAATGGCATCAGAAGATTGGCAAAATTCACTACTATTAAGGCTTCTTTTGCCACCCCTTTAACTTGTCTAAAACATATGTCTATCTATCTATAGACAGATATATTTTCATTAAGCATTTCCTAATATCCAACTCACAGGCATTCTCAAAAGCTTGTATAGCAGAGTGTAGACATAGATTATAAGCATTTGGTTTACCAAATTTCATAACTTTATCATTGTTATATTTTGTGTTAAAAATCTTAAAAGTTAATTCCCTAATGAATTCTTAAGACTACTAATATTGTATAATAAGTTAACTTTTTGTGATGGCATGCCAAAAAATTCTTTCTAACAACCTGATTTTGTGTACATTCATTATTTTACACAAAAGATTAATTACCATAAAAATGAGAAGCATATGTATCGTCTCCCTTTTTTTCTGCACTTGAGGTTGTTGCTGAGGAACTAATGTTCCCTGATTGTGTAGAACCACTTCTGCCAATGTATTTCTCTCCTCTCCATTGCAAGATTCCTTGTTAGCTCCTGCCACCAAATATTCTGATCCATATCTTTTATACAGGAAATTGTTCCCTTAGTTGATTCTATTGGTCCACTTTCAAATGTGTGCTGCTACTCTTTTGAAAACCAGTCATCTTTTTGTTGAATCAGGCTGACTCTCTTCCAAGGTCTCCTTATAACTTGGCTGAATGGTGGCGGTACTTCTTATAAAATGAACTGTTACTGATCGGTTCATTATTCTTGTCAGTCACTGATTCCACCCTTGAAAATTTGCTAATATGAATAGTTATGTTTATTTGATCCACTTTCCAAAGCTTTTCATTTTTTTAATATTTTGTTTTCAAAACAATAAATAAACAAATAAATTATAAAACAAACACATAACTATTTACATAGGTCCACAGCTGATGAATACATCAAAGTTATTCATATCAAAAACAATTAATATTTTTCAAGCAAGTCTTTAAGTTTAAGCCAAGATTTATATGAATGTGTAATATTAGAAGTTCTCATCTTTGTAGTATGCAATTCATTACAGCAAACAATTTTTGCCATGCTGATAAATTCAACACTAGAGGAGGTTACTTTACTTTCCAATTTTTTGAATTACTTTTCTGGCTATAGTAAGAATAGACAAAAGAAGAGGCACTTGGATTTTTGGAATTATCTCAGGAACTGGAGCATTAAATAAAACTAAAATTTTAAAATATATCTATCTGACCATAGAGCTTGAATGAAGTTATTAATTTCTTTACAAAATGGGTAGATGACTTTACATTAATATACCATATACATCCAATCATAAATTATTTCAGAATCACATCCCCAGAATTTAATTTGATTTGATTCATACATAATTATAATTTTGTTAGGAGTGACAAAAGCTTTGTGTAAGAATTTCCGAGTGAAAATTTTGCAGTATAATGAAGATGTAGTTTGATCTGTAGATTTTAACATTATTTTCTTGTATTCTTCAGAGAAGTCTTCATTATTAATATTTGAGGAGTAGTTCCAATAGGAATTATGTAAATATGTGAAATCTGACCTAAGAATTTTATAAATTTGAGATAAATATGATTCATTTTTCATTGCATTATTACTGATATTTATTAAGAATTCCAATAATTTAGGGAACAATTTCTTATCTAGATTAATATCTTCTTAATCTCTGTGTTCACAAAGTCTCAAGAATCTTGATTGGAATTTGGACCTTAAATTTTCAACAGTATATCTATTAGTACCATTTAAGAATAGATGCCAATAAATTAAGTTACTTTGCTGTTTCAATACTAGCATTTTGTTGAAGTTATGAGTTGCTAAGTCATCATTTGTATATACAATTGGAAACATAGAAAATATTAAGGTTTCAATACAATGGTTAGAATATGTGAACTTTTGTAAAGAAGAAAGTATATTATTTACATAGGGAATTTGAGAAGAGGGTGTAATTCCATTTACACAAAAATATTTTAATAACCATATAAAATTATTAGGGGCTATTTGTTTATGACTGTTTGTGATACATTTATTATTTGCTAATATTTATTGATGTATTTGTTTCCATTTCGAATCATAAGATGAATTTATATAGAATGTTATAACTTTTATAATTGTTAAAGTAGCATACAACTGAATATCAGGGAATCCTTTTCCACCATTATTCCCACCTTTTCTTTGTCAATGAAAGGAAAATTTTGGTTTATTAGGATGCCAAAAAATGTAATTAGAATATTATTTAACTTCTTCATTATTTTTTTTTTTTGTGGCAATAGTACTAAAGATTGTAAGACAAATAATAGTTTAGGGAGAATAAACATCTTAATAAGCATTAATCATTCTTCCATGGGAAAGAATAGTTAGTTCCAATTTGTGACTAAACTTAAAATTTTATCATCAACCTGTTAAAAGTTTATTTGTATCATTTCCTTACTATTATACATAATGGTTATACCAAGGCATTTCATTTGATTTATATTGTGATTGAAGTTAAAATATTTTTTGTATGAATGTTTTCAATTTTTTATTAATTAATAATGTACTTGTTTTAATATGATTAAATCTTAATTTTGAGATTTCTTCAAACTGACTCAAAGAACTAATTTTATGTTCTAATGAATTCTCTATTTCTTATTGTTAGTAAAATATCATCAGCAAAGAGTTGAATCTTTAGTTTGAGATCTTCTTTTATTTTGATACCATTAATGTTCTTACTGGATCTAATACTATTAGCAAATGATTCTATAGCTAATGCAAAAAGTAAAGGTGATAACGGACAGCCTTGTTTTGTGTATTTTATTAATTTAAAGAAATTAGAAAGAAAATAACCTATTTTAACATAAGCACAAGTGTTATTGCATAACTTAGAAATTAATGATATTAGCTCAGGTGAGAAATTATATACTTTAAGTTTTTAAAACTGGTATGACCAATTAACTGAGTCAAAAGCCTTATCTAAAGAATAGTAAAGTACTAACTATGCAGTCAGTCATGAGGGACTTAGGCACCCACATACATAGCAACCTGACTTTTTACCACCACATTGCCTCCATTGTACTGAAGGCTTTCTACATGGCCCACCTCATAAATAAGAGTATTTCATTCCGGAACAAGGAGGTCATAACATCACTGTCCTCCTCCCTTATCAGACCCATTATTAAGTACAATGCCACCTTTGGCATGTACCTTGCCAGGCATATGCAACAGCTGGAGAGACCGCAGAGGTTCCTGACCAGGAAAATCCAGGGTCTCAACCACTTATCCAATACAGATAGGCTAAAATCCCTGTCCCTCTACTCAGTCTCATACAGACTGCTCAGCGGTGACCTGTGTCTGGCATACATGGCCATTTCAGACCCAGCCTTGATGGTGTTGCTGCATATCTGCAAGACAAACTCCACTCGCGCAACACGCATGCAAGGCTTTAACCTGGACTGTGACATTAATAGAACTTGTTGACGGATAGATTTATGTCCTAAAGACTCCCATCTGTGGAATAGACTCCCTCTCCATGTCAAGCAGAGTACCTCTCTAGCCCTCTTTAAGAGGAACCTGGATGACTGGATGGGAAACAGAAAATACACACCTGGGATCCCACCTGTGTCCCTGCTGGACAGGAGAAACAGGTGGTGACTTTGAGGGAACATGGGCAAAATTCTTGGCTAGGCTTATAAGAGCCTTCAGACCAATAGCCTAGCATCATCCTATGAACCTGTAAATGGAAATTCATGACAGAAAGTTATTTTTAATTTTTGTTTGCATAGTCTATTAATGTATATATTCATAATATATTATCCTGTTCTTATCTATTTAAAATAAACCCAGTATGGTCATTGTTAATTAGTTTAGATATAAGTAAATTCATTCTGTTAACTAAAATGGATATGAAGATCTTATACACCACATTTAAAAGTGAAATGGGTCTATATGATGAGCTCTTTGTAGGATTCTATCTTGATTTAAAATAGGTGATATAAGGGAATATTTCCATGATGGGGGACTTCAGCAGTTGTTTTTATTTGTCTATAGACCTTATCTAATATTTTAACTGCATCATCTGGTAGTATTTTGTATAGTTCTGGTATAAGACAATGTAAGCCCAATGCCTTATTATTTTTTAACTTTTTATTTGATCTTTTATTTCTGTTAAAGTGAATGGTCTATTTTTTATTTATTCATCTATTTTATTATTTATATTTTCTCTTAGAAATGTTTCAACTATATCATCATTATCAAGCTTATTTGAATGTCAAGTCCCTATTATCATGGCTGCACAGTTAAAAACCGCACTGTCCAAAGCCAAGAATACAGCTTCCATGGGACCTGATAATAACCCTGACTGTGTTCTACATGAATTACAAAGTGAACTGGCACCACACCTGAGTACCCTGCTCAATCACAGCCTCATTTCAGGCTTTATTCCTACCAAATGGTGCACTGCTACGGTTATCCCACTCCACAAAGGTGGGGCGACTACAGACCCTGGGGACTACCGTTTCATTAGCCTGATGAGTCTGATATGTAAGGCTATGGAGCTTATCATCTTGGACCTTATAAATAAGGACATAGGGAATCTCCAAACTCTGGACCCCATGAAGTATGGGTTTGTGAAAGGCAGATTATGCCTGCTCAACTTGATAGACCTCTTTGAGTCTGTCACCAGAGCTGTGAATAAGGGCAAGGTAGTTCACACAGCCTACCTAGATCTTGCCAAGGGCTTCGACACCATCCCTCACTCAGGAATCATAGACAGACTCACTAAACTAGGCATAAACCCCTATGTCATAAGATGGGTTGCCAACTGGCTCACTGATAGAACCTACACTGTGAAAGTAGCGGACTCCAAATCTGACTACTGACCAGTTACAAGTGGTGTCCCACAAGATTCAGTCCTAGGTATTCTCCTGTTTGGCATCTCTGAATTTCAAGCCAACACAAAGGGACTCTGGCTGACCAAGTTCGCAGATGATTGCATACTGGGAGCCATTATTGATTCTCCAATTGATGTAGACATTCTACAGAAAAGCCTCACTGACAGCAGTGACTGGTGCCAGATCCATAGCCTTACGCTCACTGCCAAAAAGTGCATTGTCATTCCCTTTGGGAAAAATTCCATGCCCATGAACTACCACATAGGTGGTAGTCCAGTAAACACCAAAGGTGTGATAAGAGACCTGGGGACACAGGTTGACAGCAACCTCTCTTTGATAACCACATTGCCACTGTAGTCAGAAAGTCCTTCTATGTGGCACATCTCACTACAAAAGGTTTCTCATCCAGGAAGAAAGAGATCATAATCCCTCTCTACTCGTCCCTCATTCGACCTATTATAGAATACAATGCCTCATTCGGTATGTACCTCACTAGACACCTACAAGAACTGGAAAGGCCATAAAAATACCTCACTAAGAAGATCTTAGGCCTTAGACACATGCCCTATATGGACAGACTCAAAAAACTCTGTCTCTTATCACCTACTTAGATGCGATCTCTGCTTGACCTACAAAGCCATGTCTGACCCAGAGCTGCTACATATGCTACACCTAAAGAAATCCCAATCCCTCCATGCCATACACTCCAGGGATCTAAACCTCATTACCACAATAAACAGAACACGCTGGAGGGACAGCTTCCTAACCCAGACACTTCCCATACTCTAGAACAAACTTCCCATTCACGTCAAGCAGATCACTTCACTGGCTCTCTAAGAGAAATCTTGAGTGGATGGGCAATAGGAAGTTCACACCGGGGATCAATTCAGTGGTCTTGCTTGACAGGGGCACTGAGAACTAACTTTGGTGGCATGGTGCCAAGGAATCTTCTTGGGCTAGACTTATATAGGCTCCAGGGTCGTTAGCCTAGTATGCACCTATGAACCTATCAACTTCAGTGTGTCTATTTTGGCCTGTAGTGTATTCAATTCTTTGTCCCATTTTCTTGTTTTACTAAAATACCAGCTTGTAACTCATCAATTTAGGTAAGCCTTTAGTGAATCCTACAGGACAATGTCAGATACTTCACCATTCATGTTTATTTCTAGGAAATGTTTTATTTCTTTGTATTCTTCCTTGAATCCTTTTATTTTAATAATGTACACTGGTAATCTCCTGTGATATATTAAATTGTCAGTTTCTAAAAAATAAGATTAAAGATTATAGAATTATGGTCTGATAATGGGCATGAAACTATTGAATCTTCTCTAATTTGTGATAAAAAATTGTTTGAGACAAGCATTTTATTGATATTTGTTTGTGTTCGATATCTGTATGAATAATGGGGAGCTGAAGTGAGTTTGTTTTCCTTAGCTCATATATATCATTTAAATTCATTGGATATTCAACATTTGTTAAGTGTTTGTCTGAAGATCTGATTTTCAGCTTTCTATCCACAGAGGAATCTTTGTCTGATAAAATACAGTTCAAATCACCAGCCATTATGACTTCAGATTTCATGTAATAGGTATAGTGTCTAAGTAATTTCTTGCATCTTTAGCTCCAACCCCTTGAATCTAATAAGTGTTCAACAATGTATATAGTCGTTTGATCCATTCAGTTATAACAATGCTTAACCTACCATTTTTATCAACATAGATATCTATTACTTTAGGCATTACTAGTGAGTTCTTCCATAAAATGAAGATGCCTCTTCTTTTAGCTTGAAAGCCAGAACATACTGAACCAAATAATTCTTTAATGAAAGTTTATTTATGTCTTTATTAAGTAAATGTGTTTCCTGTAGAAATGCTATTTGAGCTTTACATAATTGCAAGTATTTGAACATACGCCCTCTTTACTTGATTATTCAATCCATTAATATTAATAGATGTGTATTTGAAATCAAAATTTATACAAGAGAGGAAAAAAACACAAGTATAATGAAATCAGAACTTATTATATACTTTATATATAACAATAAGAAATCTTCAGCCATGGACAAGCTTTTGAAATAAATAAAAAAAATACCTAATGATATAACCCGAAAACATTTGGGTTCCTATTAGAAGACTGAAGACGCATTCTTTCGAATGCATCTTGGTCGAACTTAAAAGACTGAAACAGCAAAATATCGAAGCCACTTCATTACTTTGCTATTTTTGGCACTGTAGTGCAGTCTCAGAGTTGGTATATTTAAGTAGGGGAGGTGTGGGGTAGGTGAAGCCCCCCACTTAATGTAATGTTTAAAGTGTTTTGTTTTTTATTTTTATTGGAACAGCAATTTTTTTCCTTTGGAAAAAAATCACTGTTCTGACAGTTCAACATTGTAAGCTTTCGCTTACATAGGGTCGATTAATCACCGTTCACTTTTTTAAGTCTCCAGTGATCTAATATTGACCCAAACATTCTAGCATGGAATAATGTATTCCTAGTTTGCTGAAAAAGATGAACAAACTATCTCTCAAACTCTCCATTACACTAAAGATGCTTAGCTCATGCTTCTGATTCATATTAATGTGTATTTTTAGTATGCATCATCTTAAACAAGCCCATCAATCTGTTATTGTGAATGAGAAAAGTTAAAACAGGTGTTCAGAATCTTTATTGTAAGTTGACCAAACTGAATATCTCTACAGTCATCTTTCCCTGTACATCACATTATCTTCCTGATCTACTATAGATAGGAAGTCAGTTGTTATTTTCAAATTTATTAATTTATGGGTCAGATGATTTATATTTTTTCTAATTTATTTACTATGTGTAAAGTTTTTCATAGTATAAAATTATAAATTAGTAGTAGGTTAACAGCCCTTGTGAGGTCTTCTAAACCTGGCCAATTATCCTATGTAAGGATCAAACCCTGCACCTTTTACTTATAGGATGAACACCTTAACCACTATGCCTGCCTCTAATTCTCATTTTTGTAGCCATATTTATATTCTTAAACTATATACATATTTACTTATTCTGATCTATTTCTATTTCTGTTTGCATACTATGTCTTATATTATAACTATATGCCTAGGTTTTATATTTTAGCCATAATACTAGTGTAGACTATCAACTAATAGAACATTTATATTTACCCTTGTATATTTGATACTCTGTAATCTAGTACTACTGTTAAAATCAGTGTGATTTTTTTTCCTTACATGTTACGTCTAATAGTATCTGAACCATCAGCTGAAAAATCTTCCCTTTTAAGATTCACAATTTCCATAATAAATTGTTCTGAGATATTAAGTTTTGTTATCATTAAAAAGAAACAATAACAGAGAAACACAATCCTAAATCTTTTATCAGAATTGTCTTTCTATAGGCTAGTATGTCAACTATACTTTTGGTATACTGCAAGCATTCCAAACTATTTATTAACTGACAGTGGATTAGAATGCAGTTCACTGCCTTTTGCTTATTATCTAACTTGTATTCATTGACATCTTAGCATATAATTCAAAATATTATGATTATTTACTTTTAGACAAGAAGAAATAACTTGGACAGTTTTAAAAATTTCAGAGCTCCTGCAGCATCAGAAAAGTGCTCATAACTCTAATTTAGCTAATTCCAGCTGGGCCTTATGACAAGGGCTTGCAAATGAACAATTTATCAGCTACAATTCACACAAAAATATTCAAAGTATCCAAGCCACCTCTACATTATACATCAATCCCTCAAACCCTTCCAAACCACTAAAAAGCAACAAAAACATTTTAAAGTATGTTAACCACTAAAAAGCTATTGCATTCAAAGAAATAACATTTAATGATTTAGCAAGCGCTATTTGTATGAGTTGTTTAGTATAAAGCAAAATTTGCATTAAAATAATGACATTTATGTGTGACACAAGTTTAACTTTAAAAGTGTGAATGTTATTCTAATTATTTGATAACATTCCAATAATAACATTTATATATGTAAAAAACAAAATTCTTTATAATTTGTTTATAACAGAGCATAACTTATCTGGGTGATGTTGCATGTCAAGTATGCTATTAGTAGCAGTAATTCAGAACTATTTAATAACTGACAGTGGTTTAGAATGCAATTCACTATCTTTTACTAATTATCTGACTTGTATTCTTTGACATCATAGCACATGATTCAAAATAATATGATTAGTATTTACTTTTAGACTAGAAGAAGTAACTTGGATAGTTATTAGAATTTTTAGGACTCTCGCAGCATCACTAAAGTGCTCATGACTCCTTAAGTTGTTTCAAACTGGGTTTCATGATCAGGGCTTGAAAATGAATGGTCCCGTTGGTCCATCAGTGACAATTTGCATAAACATGCTTGCAAATTATTCCAAGCCACCTCTACATTACACATCAATTCCTCAAACCACTAAAAGGCCAACAAAAAACATTTCAAAATATTTAATTAATACAAATCTAAGGCATTTAAAGAAATAGCACTTAATGATTCAGTAAGCACTGTTTGTATAATGTGCTTAATATAAAGCAGACTGCCATTTTTAAAGGAGGCATAGCATATCAACTTGTATTAAAAGAATGACAGTTATGTGTGATCCATGCTTAACTTGTGCAAGTGTCAATGTTACTCTAATTATTTGATATCATTCTAATAATAACCATTATATATGCAAAAAGCTATATTTTTTATACTTTACTTATAACATAGCATGTCTTTCCTGGGTGCTATTGTATGTCAAGTTTGCTATGAGTAGCTCACTACTGGACCATTTTAAGAACCCAGAATGTAACTTAACATGCCCCATTTAGTGTCATTTCTTGCATCTTGTATTATATTTAATAGAGCATTACTCACTTATGCCAAGATATCAGGCAGTGTGCCACCTAACATAAGTTTCATTATTAATAATGATTAACTTTTAATAAAATGAATAGTTTCATCTTTCAAACTTTAAATGAAAATAATTGTCTTTAATTTCATATATAGCTAAAAGAATCAAATTCTAGAACTTTTAAAAGGGAACTAGCAACCATTTCAACTAGGGAAAGAAAGAAATAAATGATTTCCCTTGTAAAAAGTAATATTTATCACCTGTTCATAAATATTCAAATACTTCTTTAAATTAATAAGAATTCATAAATGCATGAAATATATTGATTTTCATTTGTTCTTCAGTTTTTTACTGTTTGTCTTTAATTAACCAATCATCTCTTGTTGCATTTCTATTCAAAGAAGTTTATAGATTCCAGTTGATTTCTACTGTTTTTTTTCTAGGATTTTATTTTTCTGTATGAAGTCCATTGCATCTTCCAAGGTGTTAAAAATCTTCTTTCCTGCTGGAAGGAGTATCTTTATTTTTACTGGAAACAAGATTTGTGCTTTGATATTGCTTTTCTTTAAGATTTTAACAAGTGGCACACATGCTTTTCTCTTTGACATCACTAATGTTGAATAGTCACTGTCAAATCTTATAGTATTTCCTTTAATTTTAACTGGATAATTAGTCCATGCAGCTTTTAAAACTAAATCTTTATCTTGACTTTAGAAAAATCTTATGATCACTGACCCTGGTGATGGTGTTTTACTTTTAAAAGATGAGTTGGAAAGTGATCTATTTGCTCTTTTGATGCCAAAGGAAAAAGCTTCAAGCAGGATCAACGTTTTAGGCAACAAGGTATTGATGAATTAAATCATAATGTCTACCTCTTCTTTTTCAGGAATCCCCTAAATCCTGATGTTATTCCTTCTAGATATGTTCTCTAAATTTTCTATTTTTTCTCCGAATAAGTTGTCATGTTTCAGAAGAAATTCAGTGTTATTCTCATTTTCAGGTAATATTCCATCAAAATCAGACTGACTCTTCTATACTCAAGATGTGTGATGATGGTTGTTTGAGAAATTCACTCAAAACTTCAACTTGGTGTTTTACATTCCTCTTTAAAATTGCCCATTTTGCTTTCTAATTCATCTATCTTTACAGATAACTCACTGATGTTAGTTATAGCCTGTATGTCTTTCGTCATAGTACTGTCCTGTACATTGTATTAGAGTTACTCGTTCTGAGACAATTAGTTCTTTCTAGTTTTTTGACAGGAAAAAACATTTAAAAGAGTTTCAACTTTGTTATTTTTTGTAGTAAATATTTCAGCAGATGTTCAACTATAAATCCATCACGTTTTGAAATGTTCTATTTGAGTTGTTTTAGTAAAAATCCTGTCAGAGATGTTAAAATGAAACAGAGCTAGTGTGGTTAACTGCTCACCATCTTGGCCATGCCCCTCTTGCAAAGTTTTTCTGAAATGTGATTTTGATTTTAACAGCTTCATTTCTGACCACAATTTATCAACACCCATACTGGAAAATCTTACAACAAACTCTTAATGGTGGTGAGTAGAATGTTACACTTACCCTGACATGCAACACCTTATTGTATCAGAACCCTTTTTCTATAATGTATGACAAGATGTGCGCATTCATCCTTTTTTCCCTTACATTCTTTCCCCAAAAAGTCCAAGCTGCCAAAGATGGGCACCAATCTCAGCATCGTTTTAAAAGCAGAGTCATTAATACTGACAACTTTGTTTTCCATATTATATATTTTGCTAAGAATTTCCTAGTAGTTTGTAGATTTGAGAGGAAATATTGATTTCCATAAATGTGTGATAGCCTTTTTCACTGCTATTTTTCTCAGTCCTAGTAAGCAAATTCTCCTCTTCCGTGTGAGTTATGAGGTCTGGTGGTAGAGGAAATAAGACAAAGTTGCTGAAAAAGCCAAATTTGAAACCCAAATCTAATGGCAATTTTTGAATACCCTCCCAGAATATATGCTGTGCCTTGTATGGTCACAATATACTCTCCTAATTGTCAGTTTTTTTTTGTAGCATACATCAGCAGAATGTATTCATGTCCAGGAAACTCATGGAATCCTACAAGTACAAAATGCTTTTTATAAATTTTTCCTTGTGAAATTATGCCAGATGGATAAAGAGGTCATGAATCCACGTCAATAACATGATAATCTTTTCCTTCTTCTACAAGCTGGCTACCATAGATCAAGCAACAATGTGTCACAGAACTTCACACTGAGTATAAAATGTTGCTCCTTTAAAAGTCTACAGGACATAAAAAACTTAAAAAAGTGTTGAGCTATGTCTATAGAAAATAAATATTTTGAACACTGCATTGAAGTTGTTATAGACCCTAAATATCTTTTTTTTTTTTTTCATGTCCTAATGCAATTACTTCTATCAAGCCTTTCTATTCAAAACTGGTTGAATTTTTTTAATAATGCTGGACTTGAATTTCTATGATTACTTATTAAGAATAATACCAACATAACGGGGTGAGTCAGAGAGAATATTATTAAAGTGGATAAACAGAGCAATCACATGTTAAGAGAAATGCCTGAATTATGCTGTGAATATGATAATATTCTGTTGGTTGTTGACAGATTTGAAAAGACTATTGCGCTTCAAAAACAGAAAAATTTCATACAGACATGATGGCTTTCAAAAATAATTCTGTGAATCCTGCTTTTGAAAAATAGTAATAAAAAGAAGAAACCTTTTGCAGTTTTTAAAGATACTTCCACCTCTAAAGGAGTGGAGGAAACAGATACATCCTCTACTACTAGCCTTGGTTTTTCAAATACTACAGGTCCTGCCTATGGCAATGATGTCAGTAATGGAGACATAGAGGACGATCATTGCTAGAACAAGAAATTTATCATCATACATCTAGTTAGTCATAGTATAAAAATATTTAATTTATCTGACATTAACTTGAATTCAGCCTATGTTCTATTCTTGAGTTGGGTTTTAATTTTGTGCCAAATTATAGGGCAAATCTAACTAAGACTCTATTAGAATTTAAGTTTTTTACAAGGAAATATTTGTTGAAAGATATTGGTTTACCCAAGATTTTAAGTAGTCCATCAGTGTTTAATTCTGTACTGAATACTACATAAAAATATATGAACATGTTTGGGAAAATTAAATTAGAGATGTTTTAAGCAAAATGAATAAGAGTCAATTTTTAATTTAAATAAAGAAGAGAGGGAAGTATTGCATGAGTTAAAAAGGAACTCCAACCTTAAATTTATGAAGGCCGATAAAGGTGTGGGGGGGGGTTAGTCATTATGAATAATAGTGCATATATTACTGGTATAGAATGTTGGGCAATGCTTAATAATATTTGGTTTCTTTAAGTGATATACATAAAAGCTATATGTTCATTCATTTTTTCCTGTTTCTATGGACAATGTCATCACTTTTGACTTATATCATTTTTTGAAAGTAGAAAATCCAAAAATGTTATGTAATTTTAATCACACTTATGAGTATAAAGAGGAAAACACTTGCATGGTTACTATAGATGTTTTTTATTCACTAGTATCCCTCAGGATGTTGAGGTAGACTCTATTAGATTGTTTATGGTAGAGTTCACTGATATATTTAATGAAATTATTTCATTCCATTGCTCTTTATTAAAAATGTTGTTGGAAAATAACTACTTTTTGTTTAACAAGAAGTATTAGAGACAGATTAAAGGAGTAGCAATGAGGACAACTTTGGCCCCTGCTTTTGCAAATTTGGTGTTAGGCTGGTGGGAATTATATACCTTAACTTCTATTACAAGTTTCAACAAGATAGGTTATTACAAACGATTTGTGTGTATGATTTATTTTTTTTTATAATGAATGTAAGATATGATGAATGTAAGATTTTTACTGAACATCTTAATACAGAATCTGTGTTTTTGAAGTTTACTCAAGGTGACATAGGGTTGAAAGTTATTTTTTTGGATGTTACTATAAAATGGGACAGGCAGAGCAAAAAAATTGATAGTTATAAGAATAAAGTTGAAATGAAGGAAGCCAAAAGACAAATCACACTTAAATCAGATTAATTTCCTGGATTAAATGACACGATTAATATTTAATGTTCCCTGAGTGAAAACAGGCTGAAAATTAATAAGTGATTCTTATTTGTTTTAACAGTATCAAATAAATGTTTTTTTATATAAATTTTGATGATATTCCATTACGTTCATTGTTTAATTATTCTTAAGATTTAATTTGTTGTTTTAATGTATATATGGTATAAGTAGTTTGACTTATAGATTTTTTTCTGAAGAAGTCTTGTAAAGATGAATGTGGTTAAATAAAATGCATTCATTCATTTCATTCCACTGCACCTTTTTTTTATATATAGTTTATTTTGTACCACTTTTCAGAACAGTCTTGTTTATTTCTGTTAAGGACATAAAAATACAGATGTTTAGTTAACTCATCTAGCTACATCTTATATTGTATTGGAAGAGGGGTGGTATCAGTCTTGAGCCTTCCACATACAAACTACTTTATGAATGTAAAATGTCTGCCAACTTCTAACATATGAAAAACAAGAGCATTGATGAAGAAATTTACAAGAAAAACTCATTTGAATGTGGTTAATGTGCTGCCTATAAATTGTGCAGGGTTGGTTGACCATTATGAGTATCTTACTATTGACTGATATTCAAGTTAAACTGCATTGCTAAATATAACTCCACCTTTATTGAGTCTGTAGTATAGTGCTGTACTCACTCTGAAATTTATGTTGTAGAAGATCACCAGCAAGCTAAACAATAGAATTATTCAACATTTTAAATATATTAAATGCTTAGATGTGCATAATATGTTATAGATGAATATTAACGAAAAAGAGTCTTGCCTGTGTTTACTTTATAGTGCTTAGTAGTGCTTAATATACTATTTAATGTATTATAAGTGGTAACATGCAATGATTTCGACTGTGCAGAAGACAAAGACTATCAGGAGTGTAATTACCAGGCTCTCCTATGGAAATGCAGACCCTAACATAATGCAACTGAGCTCAGTGAAAATAATATGGCCAAATGTATAGTTTTATCCATACTTATACAGAAACGTGTAATCCACCAATGCCAGTCAGCAATACAAAATACCCACTAAAGTGTCAAAGTCTTTTCCTTTAAATCACAACAGCTGAACAGTCAGAATGATTATAGGACACCGCCATGGAATAGACCATTTTCCATGCACATTCCTTAGAAGGCAGAGTTACAAGCCAAAAGTTAGTAACTATGAGAAGAAAAATATCTATCTATTTATGTGCATTATGTAATAATGAATGTAAATAACAAGACATACTATTGCTGGCAAAAGAGGTGTTCAGCATACTGCAGAAAAGCCATTACATTCTTCTCTGTTGCTAGGTAAGAACTGCTAAAGAGGACTGACAACGCACCTCTAAAATCTCCTTGATTTTGAAGAATGATCCTAATTTTGTCTTATATGTTTACCCTCTCCATCACAAAACTTTTGATTTTCTGGTAAAATAGTGAAGAGTACAGTCAGTTAGTAATTCCTGACGTTAATGTTTAATACTTTATACTGTTCATAAAATGTGTATTGATTCATAGCCCATTAACCTTCATAAGTGAATCAAGCAATATTAACAAATATCCCAGATTTTGGGCCTTTGTCTCCACATTAGTTTTGGCTTTGTCCCTGATTCTTGAGCAAGATAAATGATAACTGTGATTTCCTGGCACCTTCCTCTTAACATTGCTGAAACTGAGACATCTGTATTTCTGGTGGAGACAAAAACAAAAGCGCTATAGCTCAAAGACAGCCAGGGCATGTTGTATAAGAGGTGCTCTGTGACATGTATTGAAAACATGCAACAGCTATTCACCAAGGAGGTCACTTCACCTGATGACAGGACAGAAATGACACAAGACAACTGGCAAATGTGAACATAACCTACCTATCTACCTACATTAGCCACTGTAATACCTAACAAAATGTAAACTTGTGTGTAATTTCATACTGAAACACAGTACTAAGCATAATACAAAGTTATTAGTGGATATTCTGATTACTGTGCAATCTTAGAAATCTGGAATCTTCAAAGATACAACAAAATAGATGGGATCTTCCCTAACTGCATGGCCCTCTGTGACCAGATAGATATAAAGTGCATAGTCTTTCAGAGGATAAGATCAACAGCAGCATGCCACTTTTATTTAATGCTAGCTTATAGTCACCTGCCTGGATCATGAGAACTTGATAATTATGCCTCATGCTTAGCTCATGCAGAAGTCACAGACAAAATAACTTAAGATGGCAGCTGCTTGTGCTACACAGCTTTATCCTAATGGAGAGCTGAATAAAATCAACAAGCAAAGGAGAGTAGTATTGCTGGAATTGAATTCATCCTCAACTCTAGCTAAGTTCCTTCATGAGATGGATGCTGTATTTTACAAAACCTTACCAAGATTAAACTGATATATTGACTGTACTTTATATAGTATATATCACTGACAGAAGTAAGTTACAAATTAAAAAATACAGCTGGGTGCCCAAGTTCCAGGATAAAAAAGTGCCTAATCCTGATATTCGCACTGGCACCATGAAAAAAAATGACACTGTACAATCCCCAAGACTCTGAAATATTCCTTCAATGGGGTTCGTCCAGGCTCAAGAGGATGATGGTCTCCCTGTTGTAGAAGGAAATAGTAGTCCACAAAATCCACATGAAATGACAGGATGAAAAAGATCCATAAAGATTACAGAGTGGACTACTGAGGACAATAAAGTAATTATGTATTGTTATTACTATGCAAGAATCCCAGAATTTCCAGATAGAAGATATTCAAAAAGATTAACAGAAAAAATAGAGGAAAGAGACATATTTGCAAAAGAAAAGCTGTCAAAAGCATCAAATGCAAAATTCTGTTCATTAATACAACAGCTCCATAAAAATATTATATAGACCAATAAACTTTGGGCCATTTGGAAAAAGAAGTGACCGAGGAATTGCGAAAATATAAAGATCAAAATCTAGAGATTTTTAAAAAGTTATAAAAAATGTGAACATGGGAAAGAAAGTCAGATCTGATATGGTTCGATATTTATGCAAAGGAGAAAGCCAAACTAATCAAAACAAAAAAGTGAATCCAAAGTTATTTGAAGTGAAATATAGGCAAAGGTACCCAGATTTGGAAAATTTTCACAATACAAAAATAAGATCACAAAGGGGGAATGCAGAACAGAAAATTAGTAAAGTAGAATTTAAACAAATAGAGGCTGAAGTTATGGAATACCTGCAAAGTGAAGGATTTAGTGTAGAAAGTCTTACACAGGTTATGTCACAGCATGAAGGAACACTGAATTCCCAAAGTAAGGAGAAACAGGTGGAGTGGGAGATGCAAAGAAGAAATATGGACATGGGAAAGAAAAAGAGATTTAATTCAGTGCAATATTTACGCAAAGGAGAGAGCAAAACTCATCAATACAAAAAAGCAGTTCCAGAGATATTTGTAGACAAATACAGGCAAAAGCACCCAGATATGAAAAATTTCACAGTACAAAAAATAAGAAAACAAAGGGGAAAGTAGAAAAGAGGATAAGTAATGGAAAAATTTAAGAAATAGACATTGATGTTATGGATTACCTGCAAAGTGAAGGATTTAGTGTAGAAATTCCAACTTTGGTAAAAAACACAGCATGATGAAACAATGAGCCCCCAAATTAAGGAGAAACTGGTAGATCGGGAATCATCTAATCACTTGCCACATAAAAATACCTGGAGCCTTCAGCAGGAAACCAATACAAAAGCTCAGTTAAAGTTGTATAACAAGGAAAGGAGCACAAAACAGTGGCAATATTGATGCAGTCAATGTTGTAGAGTGATAGGCCAGTGAGTTCCCATATGAAAGAGCAACGGATGATGCAGGATGCAGCTGAAGAGAATATGTCACAGGAAGACATTCTGGAACTTACTGTAGAACGCCCACAGGAAATGAGAAAAAAGAGTTTGCACTCAGTTTAGAAAAAATGATCTAAGATTTAAATGATTTAAAGAAAAAAAGATGGATAGACATATTAAGATCAATGAAAGAAATAGGTTACAGAACATCAGTAAGACTTAAAATGTTAGAACTCTGATAAAATAAATTTTATTTATTTTATTTTACATTTGTTGACCGGGCTAGTCCAACTGAATATATGCCCATTTTCAGTAGAGGCCCGGGGAGAAAAGCTCCACAAACACACAGTATTATTTATATTATGTGACATTTTAGAAATGCAGGTACATTACAGATGTTTACCACTCTTTACATTTCCTTGCATTTCTGCTTATAGAATCATAGTACATATCAGATATGGTTAGCCATACAAAGATATCTCTAACATTATACAATAACATTATACAAAACAAATTAACACAGTAATCAAGAGTATTAACAGAAATTCATGTGCTACAACAGAAGTAAATAGGATATAGTACCATGCAGCTAAATTAATAGCAGGTGAAGTCTTACCACAAAAACACAGGGCTATAAGAGAAAGGAAGTGGAGAAAACAAAAGCCATCATGGAAGTATCAAACAGAGAAAACTATAAGGCAATTAAGACAAAAAGTGTCACTGTTAGGAGAGTATAGAAGAGGGAATAGATCAACAAAAATACTTAGAAAGATATTCATGATAAAATCAATGCACAGTATCAGAGCAGATCGGGATCTATCATATACTATTGCAAATAATAAACTAAAGATATGAACGCAGGCAAAATAACTTAGAAGAGGTACAGAAAAATATAAAATAAAAGTACAAAATAAGCAATTCATTGATAACCCAAAAAGTGTTATAGAGAACTGGGAAACAAAGCAAAAGGAATAGAAACACCACCAAAAGAAGTTCAAACACACAGAATATGAAATAGGATGAAGTGGTGGCCAGAGAAACTGAAACCGATTAAGAAAAGCTCATAAATGGGAACCCTAGACCCAGATGCAGTACCTTACTTCTGGCTAAAAGTATTAACATCTTTGCACAAAGATTTAGCCCTGAGGAAGAACTATTTATATATGCATCTCAAATAGACACCAATCTGGTTAACAACAGGAAACACAATACTCTTCCTTTAGAGTGAACCTGCAAACTATCCTAAAAACTATAGGTAAAGAAACTTACCTTCTGAGGAAGTATAAATTATATACTGGAAATGATGCCAACAAAGTTTATAGTAATTTAGACTCATGGCGACAGAATTAAAGGGTAAAAAAATAAAGTCATATGGAACAAAGGATAGTTTGCTGCTAAATAAAGCCAAAATGTAGATTTGTACAAAGGGGAATAATCTAAATATGGCATGGATTGATTACAAAAAAAGCCTTTGACAGCATCCCACATTCATGGAAAATGGACTGCTTACAGATGTGTAAGATACACCTCTCACTGATCAACTACATTACAGTGACCATGAAACAGAAGCAAACCATAAGCTGTGATATGGGACAAATTATTATCCCAGCCATAAAAATTCAAAGAGGGATATTCCAGGGTGACTCTCTGGCACATCTGTTCTTTTGTCTTGCCCTTAACCCATTAAGCTGTTTAATAGATTCGGTTGTGATTTCAAATTGGCTCCCAGAAAACAGCAAAGTGAAATGGCTCCTCATCTTCTTTTTGTGGATGATTTAAAACTGTATAGTTCAGCAGATGAGGAGCTGAAAGTACAACTGCAAGTGGTCAAAAATTTCTCTGATGATATAAGAATATCATTTGGTCTTGGTAAATGTGCAAAACCACCATTTAATGGAGGAAAGCTGCAACACCAAGAAAAATAGAAGTTATGTTCTTACCATAACGTTCCATGTTAGTTGTCTTCTTCTCACCTTCTTTCTTGCTGGATGGGTTCGGAGCCAACCTCGGCTCCAACTCGGCCACTCTAAAAGCTCGAGAGTTGGTTCCACTGGCTCGAGGCTCCCCTTATATCCCACAATGCTAGGCAGTATTACCTCAGATCTCATTTGTAAGCTAGGCCCAGCCAATAATAAATCCAGAACTACTGGAAAAGGGAAAACCCACCTCTATAAAAGGAAGGAAAGAAGGTGACCTGAAACCTGATGAAGGAATATATGCACAGTATAGCATATACCTATATACAGTAGAGGTGGTAGAAAGAGAGGTCACAATCAAACTCCTCTAGGTCTGTCCAGGCTAGGGGGAAGGAGGGTGGGACGCAAGAAAGAAGGCGAGAAGAAGACAACTAACATGGAACGTTATGGTAAGAACATAACTTCTATATGTTAAGTTGTCCATCTCGCCTTCATTCTTGCTGGATGGGACCGCGTCCCTAGCACCTTGTCCCGGGTGGCCTTTTGGAACAGACTCTTGAGTACAGTGGAACCAAAATTAGCTCTATGTCTAGAAGCTAAATCCAACTTATAATGAGAAATGAAAGTGTGAGGAGTAGCCCATGTAGCTGCTGCACAAATGGTATCAATAGGCAGTCTGTCTTGGAAAGCTATAGAAGTAGCCAAAGCTCTAGTCGAATGGGCCTTTGGTTTGTTAGGCAACTTTTGGTGTCTAATTTCATACACAAAGGAAATCAGGGATGTTAGCCATCTGGAGAGTGATACCTTCGAAAGTGAAAGGCCCTTTCTGCCTTCTGCATAAGAGACAAACAACTGGTCAGTTCTTCTGATCTGTTTGGTCCTATCCAAATAATACCTTAATTGACGATGGTCATCTAGCCAATGCAATTTTTGTTCAGACCTGTTAGAAAAGTTAGGAAAAAACACAGGGAGGTCAATGTTTTGATTTAGATTTGCCGCAGAGGCTACTTTAGGTAAAAAGGATGGATTGGTCCGTAAGGATACCCTATCCTTATGAAACAATAGATACGGTGGTCGACTGCTGAGTGCATGAAGCTCTGAGACCCTTCTAGCTGAAGTAATGGCTACCAGAAAGAGAGTCTTCCAGGATAGCAATTTCATTGAACAGGAAGCTGCAGGTTCAAAAGAGGGAAGAATCAAAGATGTGAGAACTAAATTAAGGTCCCAAGAGGGAGGAGGATTTCTTATAGGAGGTCTAAGAAGAAAAACTCCCTTCAAGAAAGCTTTGCAAAGCTTGTGAGACATGATGGCAGAATCTGAGATGCCCACATGAAAGTTAGATATAGCTGCCAATTGAACTTTAAGAGTAGAAGGAGATGAACCTGCATGGAAAAGTTCAGCTAGAAAATCAAGGACTATTTGGATGGGAGCAGTGAAAGGATCTATGTCCCTTCCTTGAGCCCAATAGGTGAAACGTTTCCACTTACTAAGATAAATCTTCTGAGTGGAAGATTTATGGGAAGCTATCAAAATATCTCGAACAGAGTGAGATATTTGAGGAAGCCTGGCTAAGGTTGGAACTGGAGGAACCAAGCAGTGAGGTTCAGAGAGGGGAGGGAGCGATGTAACTGACCCGACTGATGGATCAAAAGATCTGGAACTAGGTCCAGATGCCAGGGTTGCTCCAACAGAAATTGATGTAGAAAGGGGAACCAAACCTGTCGAGGCCAGTAAGGAGCAATGAGGATCAATGAGGCCTTCTGAGTGATAGCTTTCTGTATCACTTGAGAGATTAGTGGGAGGGGAGGGAATGCATACAGAAGTCCCCGGGGCCAAACTTGGACTAGAGCGTCTCTGCTGGGCTGGCCTGGTAAGGGGAAGAGGGTGAAATAATCTTTGCACTTGCTGTTTTGGGGAGTAGCAAAAAGGTCGCAGCAAGGCTGACCCCACTTGAGAAAAATTTTCTCCAAGATAGAATCTTTCAGAGACCACTGATGAGGCATGAGGATAGCTCTGCTCAACTTGTCCGCGATAAGATTGGACTTCCCGGGGATGTGCGTTGCTATCAGAAACCGCTGAGAAGAAATCGCCCATTGCCACAGTCTTCTCGACATAGGGGGTAGGACCTGGTTTCGTCTTGTTTGTTGATATACCACACTACAGACATGTTGTCCGTCTGAATTGCTATCGTTCCCAAGGGAAGAGAGTCTTGAAGGGCTTGCAATGCTAGAAGCACTGCTCTCATCTCTAGAACATTTATATGCAAGTGGCGTTCGACTGGTTGCCATATGCCCTGGACTGTTCTGCCCTGATAATGCCCCCCCCCACCCGATCAGGGAGGCGTCCATTGTCAGAGTAGCAACCGGAGGGGGAAGGACAAAGGATCTTCCTAGGAAGAGCTGGGGGGAAGAAATCCACCAAAGAAGATGATTCATGCATGCTTGCGTAATCACAATGGTGTGGGACATCGGAAGTTGCTGGTACGACCACTGTGTGAAGAGCATCCATTGAAGGATTCTCATGTGAAATCTGGCTAAAAGAAGTAGAGGGATAGCAGCCGCCATAATCCCCAGTACTTTTAGAACCAATCTGACTTTGACTCTGTTGCTGTGGAATAGAAGGGAGACCAGTTTGTGTATGTCTGCTATTCTTTGGTCTGTTAGTCTTGCAGACATGTTGACTGTATCTAGATTTGCGCCTATGAAGGTAATAACACGACAAGGCGACAAAACAGACTTTTCACAATTTATTGAGATACCTAACTTTTGAAAAATGTGAAAGGTGTAGTCTCTGGCAATCAGAAGAAGATGCTTGGTAGGAGCTGTGAGGAGCCAGTCGTCTAAGTATGGAAACACCTGGAATCCTTGACATCTCAGGTGAGAAGCTACCACTGCCATGCATTTGGTAAACACCCGGGGGGCAGTGGTGAGTCCAAAGGGCAGGGCTCTGAATTGAAAGTGACTGGTTCCCAGCCTGAAGCGGAGGAATCTCCTGGAGCGTCTGTTCATTTTTATATGATAGTACGCATCCTGGAGGTCTATAGAGCACATCCAGTTTTCCTTTCCCAATAGGGGTAGGATGGATTGTAGCGTGACCATCCGAAATCTTGTTTTCTTGACAGACTTGTTCAAGATACTGAGATCCAAAATGGGTCTCCAGTCCCCTGTTTTCTTTGGAACCAAAAAGAACTTGGAGTAGATTCCGGATCCTTGCTGGTCTGCTGGCACTGGCTGAATGGCTCTTTTTGCAAGCAACTTTGATATTTCCAACGCTGCTTGATCCCTTTGAGCGGGTGGAACATCTGGAAGGGATTTTTTGTATTGGTTTGGAATGCGAAAGAACGGAATGGAATAGCCTTCGGAAATGATGGACTGTACCCACTTGTCTTGAGTTAGGGATCGCCAGGCTTCTGGGTACAGTGATAATCTTCCCACGACTGCCTCCGAAGGTGGACAGTCGGGCAACACCTCAGGGATGCTGGAAGGGCTTATCGGAAAAGGTTTCTCGATTGCCCTGGTTCTGGACCCCCTGCCTCTAGGCGGCGTCTACCATTATTGTTCCCCTCTGCCTCTAGAGGGAACCGACTCTGTCGTCAGGCAAAGTCCCTTGAGATTGTCTGGAACCACATCTTTCCACTTTTCTGGCCTTTGGGGTAAGGTCTAGAAGGAGTAGAAAAACGGACTCCGACGGCAGAAAGAGTTTTGCCATCTGTCTCGCACCTTGTCAAGGTTTCTTTCACTTGAGGACCAAAAAGGGATGATCCATCAAACGGGGAATTAGTGAAAGACGTTTTAAAGGGGTCCGTAAAATTGCATAGCCGCATCCAGGCATGCCGGCGTAAGGCCACACCTGTCCCTGCGGCTCTGCTCGCTCCATCAGCCGCATATGAAAGGAGGCGCATGGAGGAGTTAGCTATAGAATTTAGGGTAGCCAGCTGAGCATTCATCTTGTCCTGAAAACCCGCAGCTGTTGGGTCCTTCAACATCTCACTCGCTTCCTTGATCAAGTCTCTTTGAAGACGAGTGAAATGGCAGAGGTAGTTCAGCGAACGCATAGCAAAGGTCGCTGACGAAAACATCCACTTCCCGTACCTGTCCATAGACCTAGATTCCTTGTTAGGAGGATGGACAGGCACCGAAGGATCAGCTAGCCCCTTCTTAGTGGCGGCAGCTACCACCATAGCATCCACAGAAACTCCCTTAGTGAGAAATTGCTTATCTGCTGGTGCTGTGATAAACTTTGAAGGTCTCCTGGGGGTGGGGTCCACAGAGTCAGGAGCCGTCCAAGCCTTTTTAGCTACCACCTGCATGAGGGGGTCAAAGGGGGGGGACACCCAGGAGGTGGAAGGGCGAGAGCCAAACGCCTCAAGATACACAGATTCATCCTCCGAAGGGTTAAGGGCTGGCCAATTTCCCCTCTGTTTCAGGATCTCTAGAATGTCTGCAAAGGAGACATCTTCAGAAGGGGAACGGGGGGAACCCTCGGAATCCTCTAAATCCGTGTCAGAGGTGACAGACTCAGGTGAGTCTATGTGCTTCCTCTTGCACTTTCTCTTCCTAGGGGGCTCCCCTGCCAATTCAGGAGAGGCCTCGGAAGAGGATGAGATCCCCACAGGGGATTCTTGAGGAGCTGGCTCTCTGCGGTCTGGGATGAGGGAGTGAGCAGACATAACCTGAGGCACCGAAGAGGGAGGGACGGACTGAGCCGACTGTGGAGTTGAACCAGGTTCCAACACACTCCGCATGACCTCGAATGCACCCCTGTCAGGCAGAGCCAGAGGTCCCCGCTCCGAAAGGCTGAAAACCTCCCTTGGCACCGACAGCGATGGCTCTGAGGCTGATGTCAGAGCCAAACTCACCAGCGCCGAAGCACCGAGAGGGAGAGCGGGGTCGGACAAGGGTCCGATGCCACTCACACGAGGGAAGTCCGACGCCGAGATTCTTCCAAGGAAGAAATCGGAGCCGATGACGGTGCCGAAGACAATTGTATCGGCTCCGATGCTACCACAGTCTCGGGTCCGAAACGCCCCGGCTCCGAGCTCAAAGGAGTCGGAGGAGGAATATTTTGAGATATAGGGTTAAGCATCGACTGATGAGTCGGGCTCTGAAGCATTTGGGCCAGTGCCTCGGACTTAAGAAGTCGACTCACTACCCTCTGAAGGTCATGGTCAGAAAGCCTCGAAGACCTAGAGGAGTGCGACCTATGGCTCCGTTCAGACAGCAAGGGAGATGCTGGAGCCGAATGAACGGAGCCGAGGGACGGTGACCTTGACCTCTTCCTAGAGGTCGGTTCCGATAGTCTGATCGGAGCCGACTCAGCCATTTCCAATACCTCGGCTCCAGCCGGAGCCGAGGGAACCACAGGAGTGGAAGTTCGAGTCTCATCGGCTCCAGCCGGAGCCGATGTAGTAGCAGACTTCGATGTCTTATGTGCCGACTCAGTAGCTGGAGTCGAAGACCTAGAAGCTTTAGAAGGTTTGCCCGAAGATACAGTCGGGGGACCCTCAGGCTTTAGCAAGTCCCGTAAAATGAGCTTGTTCTTTCTTTCCTGCAGGACTCTAGGGCTGAAGCCATGGCACACAGCACAAGAGTCCTGCAGGTGTAAAGGTCCCAGGCAGTACACACAAGAAGTGTGACCGTCTGTCAGAGACATTTTCTGACAGCACGAGTCACACTTCTTGAAGCCCGAGACCTTTGAATCCTTAGACATTTAAGTAACAAGTGTAATCACACCCAAGCACAAACACACCGATTTCACTATACTCTAACTTAGACTAAATAAAATTAGATAGTTATAAAAGTCCCTACAAAAAACACACACACTCCAAAGGGGAATGGGAGGGCCCGAAGGCCTAAGGGAAGAACTATAAGTTCTTGTGGTAAAAAAAAAGGGTAAGAACAAGGAAGAAGGGATAAAAATCCTTTAAAATAAGGGGATACTGTAAGGAAAACTAATTTAAAGGGGTTTAGTAACTTTTTTAAGCTATTTTCTATACTCACCTGAAGCCGGTTGAAGCAACACGTCTCGATAGCTGTAGCGGCAAACGAGATCTGAGGTAATACCACCTAGCATTGTGGGATATAAGGGGAGCCTCGAGCCGGTGGAACCAACTCTCGAGCTTTTAGATTGGCCGAGTCGGAGCCGAGGTCAGCTCCGAACCCATCCAGCAAGAATGAAGGCGAGATGGACAACTTAACATTATGAGTCTGGGACAGGAATGTGATATAAAGGAACTTGAGCAGGAGGGCGTGTATAAATATTTGGGAACTGATGATGGGTCAGCAATAATACATGAACATATGCAAACAAAACAACGTAAGGAATACTTTAGAAGAATACAATTAACACTGAAAATAGCCCTGACACCTAGGAAAAAAAGTCCAAGTTATAAACCGATTTATTCTTCCTGTTTTCTGGAGATTGTCAGGCCCCAAATGTATTCTATCAGTTGGACAGGAAAACAAGAAAAATGCTTCACATTTATCAAATGATATATAAAAGTCATTGTATACTAAGATTATATATTCCTCATTCGGAAAGAGATTTGGGCCTACTCAAAATTGATTACATGTATAGATCTGCAATTGTAGGACTATGTGCATATCTCTTGACCCCACCAGATCCAAGCATAGTGAAAATTTTAAAATATGAAGAGAATACATCTAAGATTACTTCACTGCCTAGTTTAGCAGAAGCATGTCAAATAGGAATGGAAATCAAACCAGAAGTAGACAAAAATCAGGTAGTAACTGAATGTTAAAAAATAAAAGAAAAAATATAAGGAGACATATCAGATGAAAAGGGAAGAAATGTATGAAATTCATAAATTTAGTTACAAGTATAGAAAACTCCTGGATCTGACATAGAATGAAAAAAAGAGTGGTGAATTTAAATAAAAAACTGGAACCAAATCTCGCTTGAAATAAGATGGGTAGACACACTGTATGTCTTCACAACATCATTTAAGAAACATCTGCTAAATAACTGGTTGTGTGCATGCAGTACCCCAGGCTAATCCCCCTCCCATCCTCAACATAAACTCTACCTTCAAAGTTACAGTCCCTTTACTTAACCTTTCAGTACCCTGACCTTATACATATAACTTTATGTCTCTGTCATACTTGTCAACAGTACTGACTTTCTCGGTTTTTAATGGTTTTGAGGTCCAAATTATGGGGTGCCACAATTGCCGAGTGAAACCCCTTAATTTCTGATTTTCCTGGCTAATTTTTGAAATTGCCGGCCTTTTGAGCTGAAGTCATGCGTGATGACATCAGCTCCGTGAATAGCCTGTTGGAATTCAGCTTGAGCACGTGTGAGCATTTCCGGCTTGCTACAGGAGGACGTTTGTATATTTGAATGAAAGTGAGGGAATTACAAATAAACTGCTGCAAAAAGGGAATATTCTATTATTTGAACTGGCCATCTACTGGAAATACATGCCCTTTCCTTTTGGCTTATTATAAGGAAGGATGCTGTGTTTATTGAACCCAGCTTGTTTTCCTTTCCCGAGCATGAAAGCCTGAATGCGATTTAACATTTCAAGGCAATGCCAGTGGTGTACATTAATGGACTCAATGTACAACCAGTTTAGAGACCGCTATGATTTGCACAACTGGATCTAGGAGCATGTTGTCATTTTACTGTTCCATTCTGATCCTTAGACTGGCAGCAGCAGGAACCCTGGTGAAAGGTATGTGGACACTCTCAGACATTCATTAAACAGCTTGCAAAGCCTGCCATAATGGCATTTTTTTATTCAAAGGAGGAGGAGGAGGCAAAGGCAGACTGTATTCATAAGCATCATTTATCTGCTGGGCAAAGTGTGCATGCAAGTTTTATCTGCTGGCTGCTGAGCTGTTTGTAAGTGCATTCAGCTTAATTTTAAATGCTGCAGTTACCTGCTCATTTATGTTATCAAGTGCATGCAAGTTTTATCTGCTGCTGACATTTCTGTTGTTGGGCCGTTATCTCTCCTGGTCGTTTATTCTTTAAATTTGTGTGCTGTTTATATTTGCTGGGTAAGTGTGCAGTTTCCATGTTCATTTACTCTTTATTTAATCTGTGTTACATTTTCGTTGCTGGGCAAGTCCCATTTCAGTTTACTGTGTGTGCTGAGCTAAACTAGCTGGACTGCAGTTGTGTAAAGTCCCATTTCAGTGTGTGTGCCATTTACTCTTCAGTTTATCTGTTGGGCCATTTCATGCTAGCTGGACTGCTCTGTGTGTGTGTGTGTGTGTGTGTGTGTGTGTGTGTGTGTGTGTGTGTGTGTGTGTGTGTGTGTGTGTGTGTGTGTGTATGTGTGTGTGTGTGTGTGTGTGTTAAGCATACCTGGCTGGTGGTTAGAGTTAGTCAGGCTCAAACCCTGTACCTTAGATACAAGGTGCAAGAGCCTAAATTCCCCACCCACACCAGCTGTTTGTCCTATTCCTCTTAAACTTTGTGGTTTTCTACCAAATTAGTGAGAACTATATTCACTAAATAATGATAGGAAGTGTTTTAGGAAATGCATGGTAACACAAAACATTTTACTCTAGCAAGCAGCAACATTTCTAAGATTGTACAAGCAATGTTTAAAAT
This sequence comes from Protopterus annectens, assembly GCF_019279795.1. Taxonomy (NCBI): domain Eukaryota; kingdom Metazoa; phylum Chordata; order Ceratodontiformes; family Protopteridae; genus Protopterus; species Protopterus annectens. The sequence continues at coordinate 23,553,641 of NC_056729.1, read as the reverse complement.
GTGTCCTTGGTTTTAGGCATTTGCCACCCCACAATACATTTTGTTTTTTTCCAGATTTCTTAAATTTTGCTGCATAGTTCCTCAGGGGGAGAGAAGTTTATTGCTGCTTATGTGGTCTGTTTATGTTAGTAGCACAACAGGGAGAATACTAGCTTTTGAATCAGAAGGCTGTGGGTTCTACTCCCACAATATGTAGCTGGATTACTGCACTATGCTGTACTTTTAATGGTGGTGGATGTTGCAGTTCTGAGAATGTCCTCTTTGGTGGAGATACCTAGTAACTATGAACCTGTTACAAGTTTGCAATCCATTCCCTATTGCAATATTAGTAGCTTATCATTTTTTAATGTAACAGGCAATTTATCCCTCAAGGGCAACAGGCATTTTATTTGTTGATGAAACAATGATCTATAATGTTGTTTGCTAACAGCAATCTCTTCATTAGATACAGATCTCTTGAATGTGAAATTCTTTAGATGATTTTTACTTCTGCAGAGATTGTGCATATTTACTGATACTGGTGGATTGTAGAAGTTTGAGTAGACTTTTATAATGGAAATGTTCTGAATTGAGCAGTTTTGTCATTACTGGTTCATGCATTTTGCTTCATTGCTTACAGGAAAAATGTTAAAAACAATACATTTAAAATGGGCTCTAACAAGTGTGCTGTATTATACAAGGAATATCATTTTAATACAATTGGGAAGGTGTATCATAGAAAACATGTATGTTTTGTGTGCAAGGGGCCTATGATTTGAAAATATCCCAAAGGTAATTTTATCCACCACTGGACAGATGCATTTTCTTTGAATGTGGGTTTCAATGCTGTTTCAATGAATGTGAGTTTCAAGGGCAGAGAAGCTTTAATGCTAAGTCTGTTTTCACTGTGAGACTATATTGTTTTGTTTAGCAGATGCCTATCAGTGTTTGTGCTATAAAAAGTAAAATAAAAGTTTTAAATGAAATCCAAATAATCATTGTAGAAGTAATTCAGTATGCACTTTACAGTGTTTATGGTAAATGGGGCAAAATAGCCAAGTAATGGGACATTGGAATGGCTGCAGGGGGACAGCTTTGCATGGGAGGCCCATTCAACCAAGGTTTTGTGAGGAGGGAAGGGCAGCAAACTCAGACAGCCCTGGGCGGCACAAACTCTAGCTACGTCACTGATCAGTAGGCCATGGAGAATTACTTTTGGAGGTCCTAGCAAACTATAATATTCTTTTGCTAAGATCAGAATATTACCTACCATTAAATGCCCTACTTTTACCATAAAACTGACATACTGCAAGTCACCAAAAACAAAATCCTAAGGTTCATTTTCTCCCCTCCCAGTGAACATCATTGCTACCACATTTAAAAAAAATGGTTACCATTTACTACAGGGTCTGGGGCCATATTTTGGTTGCCTTTTCTTCAGTTTGTGTTTGAAATTTGTTTTCCCCCAATTCCATCGAGGTGGGAGGGGGTTACATAATTATATATGTAACTTTTATGTTAATCAGCGTACAGATTTGTACCTATCTTTCATGGACCTTTGTCCAGAATTTTTGATGTTTCCAGGTTGAGAGGTATGGTCTCTGTTACTAAGAAATATTATTGTATGTTCTCCTACAACTATCATTTACACTATTCTCCTGCAGACTGCCACTCCATCTTCTACATACTTTCTCTCCTACAAAACTTCCATTTCCCAGATAACTTCCACTACTTCTATTTTCTTTAATGCAGGTCTATACAAGCTTTCTACCTCAGTCTACCTTATGTTTTGTATAAGTACTACTCCTCTTAAGTTCTACCTCCTACTAAATCCTTTGCTTCCTTTGCTACACTTCTCTGTACCTCCAAGTGATAGACAGCGGATATAATATGTAAGGTATCTCTGTAACCAGCTACTTCAGGAAAAAAATGCATTTCCTTAAAGTCATAGGCTACTGTATGTTTTGTAATGTGTTCTAGATGTATTCATATAATCGTGTTTCATGTAAACTCAATGTATTTTACAAACTGTGATTTTTTTTTTTTTTTGCTTTTTAATGTACTTGTCTAATATATGGAGCTTTTCTCCCCAGGCCTCTGCTGAAAAAAGGATAAACCCTAGTCAGAACTTCCCAGTAAACAAAGAGAACTAAATAAGTAATATTAAATAAAAGATGAAAGGTTAATATTGGTGGCACAGGATAGTGGACTACTTACATGTTGAATTACAAAGTCCATTGAACATATGGGAGAAACAGACAAATGCAGGTTCTGTAAAACAGAACTGACAACAGTCACACATCCTGTTGCTGGGTATGATGCACTAATGGCAGAGGGCCTGTATATGAAAGCCATAATAATGTGTCAATATTGTTGCACTGGGGATTGTGCAAACATTACAATATTGAAGTAGTGGAGATGCAGCAGAAACATGAGCCATAGAGCATTATAAACAATGACGAAGGTTATATTACATGGGATCACCCATTACCAACAGTTCAAAACATAGATGGGAGAAAAACAGATATAGTAGTCCATGAAAAGAGGAAAAAAGTAGCACTGATCATTGAAATTGCTTGTGACTACAGTACCTTATTTACAAAGAGACACAAAGCGTAAAAATACCAAGATTTGAAGGAAGAAATGACCACAATGTGAAAAAGGATACCCAGACAGTTTCAACTGTATTAGGAGCAATGGATCTCATAAATAATTTACAGTCATATTTAGATATGCTGCGGTGGTGGTGCAGCGGTAGCATTGTCACCTCACAGTAAGACCCTGTCCGGTTCGACTCTCAGCTAGAGCATCTTCTGTGCGGAGACATGTGTGAATGGGCGTACCTTCGTTGAAGGATGTGCATCAGAGCTGGCAACTCTGCATGCAAAAATCTACTGCCAATCATTAGTGGACCGGAGTTCCGCTGTGGCGACCCCTAACCGGGAAAAGCCGAAAGATGCAACAACATCATTTAGATATGCTACCAATACATGTAACTCCATATGAATTGCAGGAGTCAGTTCTGGGCACATTGCTGGAGCATTTTCAGTTAATATCAAAGATTGAAACAATACTAATTTCATGAATTTTAATCATATTTTGACTGAAGAATGGGGTCCATTCCTGTCATGGCATTAGAAACCCAAAAGACTTGGAGAAGTTAAACCAAGTTAAAATAGTTAGAAAGACAGACATGTTAAAAGCAATGGACAGTATCACAGCAGACCAGGATCTATCATACACTACTACAAATAATAAACTAAAGATATCAGCACAGGCAAAAAATGTAGAAGATATGCAGATAAATACAAAGGGAAAGTACAAAATAAGCAATTCATTGATGACCCAAAAAAGTTTTATAGAAAACTGGGAAACGAAGCAAAAGGAATAGAAATAGAAATACCACCAAAAAGGAAGAAATAGACACATTTTGGAGAAGTATTTATGAAGATCCTATGGAACATAATAAGGATGCCGAATGGACAGAAAGAGTGAAAGAAACAGGAGTTCAAATGTGCAGTATATGAAATGGGATGAAGTAACAGTCAGAAATTTTGAAACAAAATTAAGAAAAACTCCTAACTGAAAAACACCAGGCACAGATGCAGTACTAAATGTTTGGCTAACACCCTAACATGGAGATTTAGTCCTGAGTAAGAACTACTTATGTGCACATCCCAAACAACACCAGCCTAGTTAACAACAGGAAAAACAATACACTTCCTTAAGAGTGAAACTGTAAGCCATTATAAAAAATATAGAGGAATAATTTGCTTTCCAACAAGGTACAAAGTAGATATTGGAATTGATACAGACGAAGTTCATAGTTGCAGTATTTTGAAAAAAAAAACATAATCTTGGTAATAAAAGAAAGTCATATAGAAGAAAGGATTATTTGTTGCCAAATAATGACATAATATAGAGTTGTAAAAGGAACAAATCTAAGAAGGCAATGGACAGATTACAAAAATGCATTTGACAGCATCCCACATTCATGGATAAAGGAGTACTTACAGGTGTATAATATATACCCTGTATTAATCAATTACATTCCAGTGACCATGAAACCATGGTAAACATCTCTGCAGCTAAGCCATGTTAAAGGGCAAATTATTATCCCAGGGATAAAAATTCAAAGGGAGATATTTCAGGCTTATTCTTTGTCACCAGTGTTGTTTTATCTTGCCCTTAACCCATTAAACAGCTTACTTAACAGATTAGGACATGGTTGCAATTTGGGTTCCTGAAAACAACTTTGCTTAAAGACTTCTAATCTGCTTTTTGGGGATGACATAAAACTATATAGTTCATCACAACTGCAAGTGGTTCAAACTTTCTTAGATGATATAAGAATGTCATTTGATATTGATAAAGGTGCAAAAGCAATGTTTAAATTAGAAAAGCTACAGTACAAAGAAAATATAAATTTGGGACGAGAATGTGACATAAAGGAACTTGAGCAGGAGAGAGTGCATGGTATTAGAAACCCAAAAAAACTTGGAGAAATCAAAACTGAGTGATGTCATAGTACTCCCATGTTACCTATTTGTTGTTGGTCAGACAGCAGATAGTCTTGGGGAAAGAAAAAGAAATGTGTGTTATATTGTCTATCAGTGATCCTTCTTTTTCCAAGGTGTAGCCATTTTGGAAAGAAACTAATAAAGTAAAGGGAGATAAAGTCCCCTGCATGAGTGGTGGTGGTGCTGGTTTGTTACTGCACTCTACATATAATTATTTACATTTATGCTGCATTTACTCATACTATGATGAGCTTCAGAAACTCGATTATAAGAGTGTGTGCATTCAGGATGTTATTTATGAGATCTTGTTATAATGTGAAGCTTGTGTGTGTCAAAGACATGAAGTAGGCATATAGATATTATTGTCTAGTGACATTTAAACATCTCATGACTGTATGTTTGAAATAGTGAGCATAGATGATCACAGATGGACTTGAAATAAAGTTGTAGCCCCTGGTCATTATGTGCCATTTTAAAAAGTTAGTATGGAATGCTATTAGGACTTTTGCCCCGGATATAGCTATATCATACTGTTTCATTGCTCTCAGACCCATAAATAATAGGTACAGAAATGTGGCCTACAGTTGAAAGATGGAGTGCATCCAGATGAGGTGAAGGGATGTGTGTATTTGTACTCCTACCTTAGAATGACGTCCATTCAGCATTATAGGATCTCTGTAATAAAGAGTCAGATTTATCAGGAGAGCTGCTGAGATGATTATTTGATAATTATATACAAAACATCAAAACATCATGACAATAAGGTTTCAAACAAGCATTTGTCCTCATTGACTCTAGCAATAATTTGGTACACACATGATGCAACCCTTAAAGGTCTGCCATGGATACAGCAGAGTATGGACTGATGGAATAATTGCCTTCATTCCTCACTGCTGGGTGCACAATAGGTCTCATAAATTATAGTCAGTTATGGAAACAGAAATATCTGAAAATGAAATGGACTAGTCACAGAATATGCCAAGAACCAAAACATGAGCTGTGACAAGCTACAACACCAAGAAAACAAGGAAAAAAAAATAATATATATATATATATATATATATATATATATATATATATATATATATATAAATAAAAATGTAAATGTTCGTTTGTTCAAAATCTTAAATCTCCGAAAGTTCTTCACCGATTGCTTTGAAATTTTCACACAATGTTGCATTCGAATACGCACGTGTTTTTATATACCTACTATTATATAGATGCCACACGTTGCATTCGAATATGCACATGTTTTTATATACCTACTATGGATTCTATATATTTGTATACAAATATGCAATTTTATATGTTTTTGTTATAACTTTCTTACTTCTGTTTCAGTGCAATCGATCTGCTTTAGTTCATCCAAATAATGCCTCGCAGAAGATCAAACTCTGGTCGTCGAACTCGCGGAGCAGAAGCAGTGTGACATGTAATTGCATATTTGTATACAAATATGCAATTTTATATGTTTTTGTTATAACTTTATTACTTCTTTTTCAGTGCAATCGATCTGCTTTAGTTCATCCAAATAATGCCTCGCAGAAGATCAAACTTAGGTCGTCGTACTCGCAGAGCAGAAGCAGTGCGATGAGTAATTGCAAATCAAACTGAGGAAGAACAGGCATCAGCGAATGAGAAAAACAGACAAAGAATGTCTCAAATACATGCCGAGGAAGCAGCAGAGTGACGTGCATCCAGATTTGAGGATGCACGGTTGCGAGCATGGCGATTGCATTCTGCAGCTTCCGATCTGCTTTGTTCTCCTCGATCGAGACCAGCGGACGAAATAGATGCTTCCCTGAAATACTCTACTTTGTGGCGACACGTAAAGACGTTAAAATTAACTACAAATATGTGTGTCCAGCTGCAAAACTATCGATCAGGTGAGATATTCTCACATCAATTGCTGGAAATTGGGAACGGAAAGGTGCCACTTGATCTGACCTCAGGACGAATTTCATTGCCTCATACTTCTGCAATTTAGTGATGTCAAAAGAAGAATTGGTTGAAAAAGTATTTCCCAATATTCAAACCAATTATAAGAATCACGATTGGCTGACTGAATGAGCTATTCTTGCGGCCAAGAACAAAGACATCTACGAACTTAATATCATTCAGTCTAACATTCGAAGCGAGGCAGTCACATACAAGTCCATCGACACTGTTGTGGAAGCAGATGAAGCGGTTAATTATCCAGCAGAATTTTTGAATTCACTCGATCTGCCAGGGATGCCACCGCATGTACTGCAATTGAAAATCGGCGTGCCAATTATCATGTTGCGAAATATCAACCAGCCAAAGCTTTGCAATGGCACGCGGCTTGCAGTAAAAAAATTAATGAGCAACGTCATAGAAACAACAATCTTGACAGGACCTTTCAAAGGTGAAGATGTCCTCATTCCTCGCATTCCTATGATTCCAACGGATATGCCATTTCAATTTAAGAGATTGCAATTCCCAATTCGTTTGGCATTTGCAATCTCCATCAACAAAGCTCAGGGCCAATCTTTAGAATTGTGCGGTTTAGATCTACACACAGATTGCTTCTCACATGGACAATTATATGTTGCGTGTTCTAGAGTCGGCAAACCAGACAATCTCTATATCTGCACAGACAATGGAACAACAAAAAATATTGTATACCCACAAGCATTGTGAAATTAAACATATTAGAAACATGTGCTTTCTCTTTTCTTTCTTTTCCATTTAACCAGACTGAGCCACAGCAACGCGTGGCCGGGTACAGCTAGTATATATATATATATATATATATATATATATATATATATATATATATATAGATATATATTTTAAAATCAATACACCTTATAAATTAGTTAAGCACTTTTGTCCTCTATTCAGGACTTTATCAGAACACCATCAAGACATGATCCAACCCTTAACTATATTAATAAGTGTTACATGACTTAGGCTGTGTACTCCCCTACAACTCAATAATTACCTCAATTGCATCATTTAAAATTGCTATTCAAAGAAATAAAATAAAAGATTCAATGCAAATGCGCAATCTGAAAAGTTCAATGCATCCATCACAACCAAAAATAAATATTTTAAAACACCTATAATATCAAAATTGTATACATTCATAAGATCAAAAATTCATAAGTAGTAATTTGTAATTAAAAATTCATAAGTAGTGATTTGTAATCATCTGATTTGTGTTGATGATGTCGTTGGTTATCACAGCTCATGTTCTGGTAACAGAAATCTACTGACATAACATAAGTGAGTATTGCATGAGGAAACATAATTAGTGGAGATTTTTCATGATACCACACTAAGTACTGTTTGATGGAGGGACTGTTATGTGATACATCTGTGACCTGTGATAGAATGATGTCAGTATCCTGTGTTTGATCTGTCATGGACATTTATTGTTGCTTGTGATAGGGATAATATACATTAGGGTGGTATTAAGTCAAGCATTTTTGTATTTCCATTCTGTTTGACTACTGCACTTGCATTACATTATGCTTATACTGACAACTGAAATGCTTTATTTATGTTCATAGGTGATTACTAGGTCAATAACCCTGCAGGTAGCCTTTTTAAGCCTAGACATGCTTGCCAAATGCATCTGAAGTGATTTGATAGCTTAGGGTTATTTTAAGGGATATATGTAGGTGTGGGCATGGGTGACAAGAATTTATGGACTGTCTGCATCTACTATAGGCATATGTGCTAGATCAGGGGTAAATTTCTAATTCCCCAACCACTGGTCCAACTTACACCTGAACTGGATTAGGCAGGAAAGTACAGTTGTCTATACAGATTTACCATAAAATGCTCATATTATCACTGCAGCAGTAGCCTTAGCTATATGTGTTAAATCCTGCCAAGGGTATAACAGCTGGCCAGCTTCCAAAACTTCAAGGCATTTTCCATACACCCAAACTGTCAGGCAGCCCCAGCTGAGATGACTAAAAGACAAGTTGGGTGTCAAGCCCTTCAGAAATTTCCTGCCAACAGAGAAAGGGAGCCTAAGCCCTGAAACAACAATGCTAAGAACAACAAAAAAATAAACGTCCTTACCCTGGCATAAAACACTCACCAAAACACAAGGTGGATGGAGGAAAAGAACAGCTACAGCGGTGATCACTTGAAGATCTACTGTTATGGTAAGTTTACTTACACAACTGTACTGTGTTCATCATATTGATCATCACTGCAGTAACCTTAGCTATATGAGTAGGTTACCCTAGCTTACTACATTTGAGAGGTGGAAGGAATCAAGCTTATAGTGCTTCATAAAAGTACGCACAGAAGATCAAGTAGCAGCTTCTAGAATACTTCCAGAATCAAATTCTTTCCAAAAAGCCACAGATGAAGCCAAGGCCATGGTACAGTGGACCTCGACCCTGCTAGGAATAGTTTTGTTATGGGGAGTATATCAAAACGTAATAGCCTTAGACAACCATTTGGAAATAGTTTGTTTTGTCACAGGTTGTCCCTCTTCTCACCTTCACAAGAAATGAATAATTGATCTGAAGATCTGTAGGGTTTAGTTCTGCCAAGATAGTACCTGCGGTGCCGGTGGCCATCCAAGGTATGGAGTATCCTCTCCCTCTCATTTTTGGGTACAGGAAAGAAAATGGTGAGAGGAATAGTTTGGCTTAACGTAAGATCGGATAGCACTTTACCATAAAAGAGGGATTCATTCTTAAAGAAACACTGTCTCTGTGGAAAAAGAGATAGGGTTGACATACCATAAGAGCTTGCACTGAGATATTCTTCTTGTAGAGGTCATAGCAATTAGTTCAAATGACCAAATGTTAGCTCCTGTAGCACAACATTAAGATCCCAAGGAGGGGCCACTGATTTTCTTGGAGTCACCTTGTAGAAAAACACTTTCAAATCTATTTTGACATGTAGCTGCATTGAAAAAGGAGCATCCATGGGTAGACATGCTGAAATGGACAATAAATGAACCTTGATACAGGAAAAAGAAAGGCCATAGAATAGTAACCTGCACAACTATTTTAAAACAAAAGAACAACTAGTCTTGAACGGGTGCTGGTTATGTTGTTGGTGCGAACTAGAAAACTTTTTCCATTTGCTAATATATGATTTTCTAGTAGGAGGCTTTCTTGTCTCCATTTGTATCTGCTGCACATCTGCAGTAAACAGGTACCTAAAAGGAATTAAAACCATATCATCAATGCAGTCAACTGATGCTGATTCATGTTAGAGTTTATTAAACACCCCTGTTTTTATGTGACTAGATCCAGACTGTGAGGAAGCTTCCAGAACGAAGGACAAACTACAGTTGCCTGGACCAAAAGGCAGTGACAATAATTTTCATGTGAGATTCCTTCTGAATCTTCAGAAGTACTTGGATATCCATGGAAGGGATTAAAAAGCATACAGGAACATTTCTGTCAAGGAAAACAAAAGGTGTCTGTCTTCCACGTCTACTTACATGGAGTCCTGGATCAGAATTTTGCCAGTTGATTGTTCAGAGAGGAGGCAATGAGTTCTACTTGAGGAACTTCCCACAGATGTGACAAATCTTGGAAGACCCCATAATCTACATTTCATTTGTGAGAGTCTGCTCTGGTCCTGTTTGGGGTATCTACCACAAAATGTTGCTCTGACAGAATATAAGATGTTTATAGAGTGAGACTGTGCTGTGAAGCTATTTCCCAAGCTAACATGGCTAGTCTGCAATGGGGGTATTATCTGGCTCTCCTCTGATTACTGGTGTTACTCATGACTGTTATATTGTCTGTAACAAATGGAAGAGGTCCCAAGGACCAAAGATGGTTCAGTGAGTTGAGTGACTTGATCAGGGTAGGCATCTCTTCAATATTTATATACATACATCTGTCCTTGTTGTCCCACACCCCTCTGCACTTTTATCCGTCCTAAAACTGCTTTCCAAGCAAGGTCTGAGTCGTCTGTGGTGACAGACTGCTTTGGAAAGGGAGGGAGAAGGGCAGACCTGAATTTAAGGAAACCTGTCGTCTACACCAAACAATATATTTTCTGAAAAAAAAACTAGCACTGGGATTTGAAAAGAAAAAGAGTGTTAGAGCTGAGACCACAGAGACTTCAGATATTACTGTATCTCTCTCATGTGGAATTTTGCCAGAGGTATCATGAGAATCATAGAAGCCATCAGACCCCAAATCCTGAGGTGTTCCCTCAGAGTGGCTAAGGTTTGTGTGGAAAACCTTGGAAATAGATATATAGATATAGTTAAAGATATAAATATACTGTATATAGAGAGATATAGATATGGATATGGATATAAATACAGCTATAGATATACTTTTTTCTGTGGAAGAAAAGCTCTTTGAACTGAGGTGTCTATTTGACATCCCAGGAAAACAATCGTGTGAGAGAGGCAAGAGAGACTTTTGAATGTTCTCTTGGAAACCTAGCTTGTGTAAGAGATCTCTAGCCCAACAGAGATATTTTTGACACTTTTAAAAGACTCTTCAAAGATAAGTACGTCATCTAAATATGGAAAAATGTGGAAACCATGTAACCTGCAATCTGGTAAAACATAAGTTTGACACTTTGTCAACACTCTTGGTGCAGTGTATTGTCCAAAAAGGCTAGATAAACAGGGATGTTAACTATAAATATCTTTTAAGTCTAGTGTTATCAGGAAACTTGAAAGAGGAAGAAGAGGTAACAACTTGTGAAGTGACATAATTTTGAATTTGGGTACTATAACAAACAGGTTTAGGAAAGAAAGACCCAAAACTAGTCTTCAAGCATTTTCTTTCTTTGGCACTAGGAACATCCTTGAATAAAAACCCTTCACCTCCAGGGAAGACGGAACTGGTTATATAATTCTTTAAGACAGCATGTGATGAAAAGTAGTGGAAACAAAAGAGTCTGATCCAGAGTATGAGGAATGACCCCTAGAAAGGAAACATTTCCTCCCACTGCCATCTATAATCTTGAATGACTTTCAAAGCCCATTTGTCTGAAATCATCTGTTTCTAAAGACAAAAATGGAAATTCAAACTTTCTGGCAGAAAATTAGGCCAGTGTGGGAAGGGGTCACATGGTCTCTTGAATAATCATTCAGACTTGATGGACTGTCCTAGGTTTTAGAAGGTTTGAGCCTTCTTTTTGGAACCCCCTTGCCATTTATTCTAAAAAGTGTGTTTACCTTTATTTTATTGAGACTTTTTTCAGCTTCTTGTCAAAACTGGATAAAGAGTTGAAGAATCCCTTAGCAAATTTAGAAAAGGAGGGCTGAAAAATCTTAGAGATTTCTTCGATCAGCTTATCCCTTTCATCATACTTTTTGATCAACTCTGTGACAGAGGACCCAAAAACTTAATTTCTATCCTAAGGGGAATCTAAAAATGTATTTGTAACATCATCTGGGAGGTTTTGAGAATGCAACCATGTAAACTCCTCAAAACAGTACCAGCGGCTATAACCCTGGAACAAGTATCAACAGACAGAAATACAAATAAACAACAAATAGTGACCTGTGCAAGAGTATAAACTAAATTATTTAATGCAGATTTTCATCACGAGAAGAAACTGCAGATAAAACATTCCTCATATATTCACAATTAATCAGAACAGACTTTAATATAGGAGTCTGACAATGCAAAATTCTGCAGACGTGTACATTTTCCCTTTACTTATTAATAATTTCACAGCATTATCAGAAAGGGTAGGACTGGAATTAATTAAATCTTTAGCAGTAGTAGAATCAACTAAAACTATAGCTGCTCATTCTGGTTTGGGAATAATGTATAAAAACTAAAAATACTGAGGAACTTCATTATAAATACATTCTGCCTTTTCAGAGGCAGCTGTCTACCTGGTAAATTGCAACCAGTAACACATATATCCTCTAACGCAGACAGAACAGGAAGAAAGGGTGTAGGCTTTGGAAATTCCTTTTGTAACAACTCTCTAACTGAAAACACTGACACATTCTAGTAATAGTGTTAGAGAAAGAGAAATCCCAACAGGGCAAATCAGAAACTGAGCTCTTCTCTGATTCTGAATCAGAAACGTGTGGCTATAACCCTATTTGCCCCTTTATCTTCTTGTTCAGATTCAGAATCTTGAACCTTTTCGGGGAAAAAGAGGTTTCCCTCTTTCTTTTACCAGAAACTACTTTACATGGAGGATCAATATCCTGAATTAAACACTGAGCCAAATCCAGTGAACTACTCATATCTAAGGAAATTTCAGAAAGAGTAGACGCATACTTAGCTTTCTGTATTTATTTATTTATTTTTAGATAGGGAAAATGAGGCCGGCCATGTTACAGCTGGCAGCAGCAGCTTTCCCAGGGCTGGGCACCACATTCTGACACTACAAGGAAACTGTCTCTGTTCCTTCTCCCAGGACCAAAAAGGGTGACCCTTCCTTACCCACTGAAAGGACTCCCAAAAGCTGCAAAGGACATGGTTATCCCCATTCTATTGTGACTATAGGTGCTACACCAAAAGGATCTTGGGTAAAAGATGAGTGGTCTGAGGTACGGCAAGTGAACACAACAGAGTCAGCTACCTGTAACTGACGCAAATTGCTAGCCTGCTATAGTGGCAAAGGCTGCTTGCTTAAAATTTTCTTTTTATGGTTGGAAGAAGGACTGATTGTGAGACTGACATTTTGTTCTATCATCAAATTGAAATTGTTGCCTTTTTCCACAGAAGACAAGCAGCAAATGCCAGTAAAAACTGCAAGTCTTTAAAGGTCACCTTTTCACAGAAAAACACAGTAAAATGCACATTAAAACACTTTGCAAGCCCCACAAAAGTAAATTAAATACAAATTCTCCTCAGAAAAATGGTTTTCAGTTACTTTATACAACTTTTAAACTGACAGTGAAAAGTAAGATGCAGTCTTTTGACTGACCATTAAAACACAAAACTTCTACCTTTAAAATAACTTTCCTGAAGACGCAAGTGATAAAACAAACATTATTTAGAAAATATATTTTTTTTACCTAAAGAGAGCTTTTTTGCTCAGCAAAATAACATCACCAAGCTGACCATTGATCCTTAAAAGCCTTAGAGTTTACTCTTCTTCAGCAGTCCAAAATTGTCTTTTAGTCAGTTCAGCTTGAGCTGCCTAATGGTTTGGACACATGGAAGGTGCCCTGAAGCTTTGGAAGCTGGCCAGCTGTTATATCCTTGGCAGGTTATAACCCATATAGCTAAGGCTACTGCAGCAACGATCGATATGATGTACATCTCTGTTGTACATGGATGAGAAGCTTGTTCCAGGGAAGGGGCAGTCTCTGAGACAGCTCCCTATTGAAATGATAGCACTTGAAATGCTGAGTGCCAACAAGCCAAAAAAAAAAAGACTGAAAGCACACTAGAAGAAACAGAAAGTCCCTCTGCAACCTCCTCGTGTGGGAGGCATCTGAATTAATAATACTAACTCTGAGATCACCATACCTTAGAGAAAAGGAAATATTCTCTGAAATGACATCTCAGACATTGTATATGTAAGTCCAATCTTTCATTGGTTCATAGGTTCATAGCAGGTTACTAGGCTAATGACCCTAGGGCCTTTACAAGCCTAGCCATGTTATACCTACATTTCCTAGTTGACCTTGGTTAGATGGTCGTTATTCACAGAGCAGGTTTATGATCAGCACCAACTGCCTGTGTACATGAGGGACATAGGTGCCACCCCCAAGGTTAAATTACGGTCTCCCATCCAATTGTCTAGGTTGTGCTTGGATAGGATTATTGAAGAGTCTGCTTCACATGAATTGGGAGTCCAGAGGAATGACAATCTCTCAGAGATATATCTATGTCTCCAGCATGTTCTGTTAATGTCACAGACTACGTTGAGATCCCCAGAGTGAGTGACTGTTGTTACACTTGATTTGTGAATGTACAGCATTTCTATTACAACAGGGTCAGAGACTGCTCTGTAGGCCAAGCACAAGTCAACACTCAGAAGCCTGTAATATAAAGAGTACAGTGACAGGGATTTCAGTCTTTCCATGGAGGCTATGTTTTGGAAGCCCTGAATTTTCTACATGAGAAACCTTTGTTGTCTCTCCAGCTGCTGTAGGTGTCTGGTGAGGTACATGCAAAAGGGAGCATTATATTCTATTAATGGTCTGATGATGGTTAAATACAGAGGAGTTATAACATCCTTAGTCTTGGATGTGATGCCCTTACTTATGGAATGCACAAAGTAGAAGGTTTTCCTTACCACTGCTATTAACCTGTGTTCCCAAATCTTGCACCACTGGGTTTGAGCTTAGGGGTGGTGCTGTCAATATTGTAATTTGCAGGGACTTTCTCTTTGCCAAAAGAATAATAATCCACTTTTTTACATTTTGTTTCAGTCCATGGCTTTGGCAACAATCTTATGTCTTTGTTAGCCCTTTTTGTAATATATTAACATCATTTGTGGACTTAATGATTGGACCCAGTTTGCAATTATCAATGAACTTGGTAAGTCACAAGCCATCTACTTTCATCTGGACTCCTGAGAAATAGATTCCAAACAGAAGAGGGCCCAGCACAGATCCTTGTGATATGTCTCTGGTAAATGGTCTACCGTTAGAGGTGGAATCCCCAACTTAGACAGTGTGTGTTCTGTCAGTAAGCCAGTTGGCTTCCCATCTAGTGACGTATGAGTTAATCCCCAGCTGGGAGAGTTTCTCAATGGTACCGGAGTGGAGGATTGTGTCAAAAGTCTTGGCTAAGTCAAGATAGGCAGTATGTACTGTTTTGCTTCATCTAGAGCTTTGGTGACATTCTTGAAGAAGTCCACCAGATTCAGTAAGCATGAGCTACCCTTAAAGAAGCCAAACTGGGTTGGGTCAAGAGTTTGAAGGTCACCTATGTCCTTGTTGATAAGTCCATAATGATTCTTTCCATGGCCTTGCAGATAGGGCTGGTTAAGCTTATGGGTCTATAATTCCCTGCATTGGTTGATGGACTCCCTTTGTGCAAAGGGATTACTGTTGCTGTTCTCCACCCTGCTGGACCAAAGCCAGTGTTCAGGCTGAGGTTAAAAAGAGTTCCAAGTGATTCCAGTAGGTCTTGATTTAGATTGTTTAGTAATCAGCCTGGGATATTACCTGGTTCCATAGAGGTTCTGTTTTTGGCCTTTGGAGCACATATATGACCAGCTCTTTGGAGATACTAGGTAGAGGACTGGTGTCAGGTATACTTTGGGGTATGGCTGGTGGGGACATGGGGTGAAATTTGTACCAAATCTGTCAGCTAGCAGGTTGGCAATTTCCTCAGGAACAATATGAGAATGATCATCTGCTTTAAGTTTGGTGCATAGTTGGCCATTCCCTTTTAAATTGCAGACATAGATAGAGAATGCCTTATGATTATCCTTAGCTAGGGATGCTAATGTAGATTTAAAACTAGCTTTACATGACTTTAATAGATATCTGATTTGCTTGTTCAAGCTGTGGAGGGCATTCTTGTTCTGCTTTGTAACTTTCCTCTTGTTCTTAGACATCAGTTTCTTACTTTGTTATATAACCTATTTGTACTAGAGGTCCACCAGGGTGGCCTGTTTTGATCTGTTCAGGTATAGGCTTTTGTGTACTCCTCTGCACAGGAGTCATTGTTGGCTGTGTTAGCAGGGGGTTTGAAATTTTTTATATCATTGCCTAGTAGGGTGTAGTTTGCTTTGGAGAAATATTTCAGTTTTTAGGTGTCAGTTCCGATTGTTACTTCAAACAAGACAGATATATAGTCTGCCTTATGAGGGAGGGCATCACTTAGAGGGTTGCATAGTGATTTACCATGTTGGTCAGTACTAAGTCTAAGACATTTCAGCCCCTTGTGGGGGTGCAGACTAGCTGTTCCAGGGCATTTGTAAGTCCAGGAACCTCAGGGTGAGCATATTAGTGTTCATGTACATTGCGTAATAGATGGAAGAATAGTTGAAATCACACATGAACAAAGTGTTTGGCTGTATAGTGAGTGACTCTAATAAGTCCAGGTAGGTGGTGTGCTTCTCATGGTTCATGGCATGGGACATGTAGCTAGCAATTATGTGATATGGTGCTTTACCTTTAGTTAGTTGGACCTGGAGTAACTCAAAAGCATCATACTGTTTAACCAGTCTTTAGATGTACTTAGCTTTAATGAAGATGGATATACCTCCCCCTTTGGTTCTTTCACACTCATTTTGGGGTCTGAACATATGGAAGGCATTGTAGCCTTGCACAGCCAGGGTGCTGCCTGTGTCTTTTAACCATGTCTCAGTGACTGCACAGATGTCAACATCTTTCAAGGTTAGGAGTACTTCGAAAGTGCAGTTTCCTGTTTAGGCTCATACCATTAAGCAGCATAAACTTGAGTTTGTCTCGAGTAGATTTTTTTTTTATGTTGGAAATTCTGTTGTTTTGACATTGCCTAAAAAGGCACTATGGGGAGGCAAGTGCCTTTTCCAGTATCTGAAAGCCTTGAGGAGACAGGTGAAGACCATGTCTGGCAAAAGAGCATGGTCTGTCAACCATGTCTTCCCAAGCTGACAGATACTGGATCACCCTGGATTGACATCAGAAGTTAAGCCAATTGTTGAAGTCAATCAGTTTTTGGCTATATTGTGGCATCATCCTGGGTGAAGGTAGAATGCTGCTTAGGATTAGGGGCATACCTGCCTGGGACACATAATCTGAGAGTTCCATCATGTCTTTATATAGTCCAAAGAGGTATGTCTCAAGTCATTCACCCCAACATGTACTATGACAGAGTCATAGCGGTAATTGTTGTCAAGTGACTTGAATGCATATATGATTTGATGGATCCTGGCACTGACAGGCAACTGACAGTGACCTTCTTCTTGTCCAGTCTGGTAAGGGAGGACATCTGTGTGTCTCACTTCAGAGTCACTTATGACCAGGACATTTGGTTTTGATGTGTTTTGCCTTACAGGCATATTTGCTGAGACACTGGTGTGTGTTGTTATGTGTAGTGGATTCTATTTGCTTTGTAGTGTGTGCAAGTGGTTTGCACTTGGGAGGTCTCTGATCTTTTGGTAGGCTTCTACTGAGTACATCTGCATATGTGGGTTTATGTGTTGTGACTTTGTTTTGTGTGTGTGTGTGTGTGTGTGTGTGTGTGTGTGTGTGTGTGTGTGTGTGTGTGTGTGTGCTGACAGCCTGTTTGATGTCCGGTCTGTTGTTATGTGAGAGACCTGATTCCAAATTCATAGTGTAATCAAATCTCTCATATATTGTATTTGTTTGTTTTAGGAGTAAGGGATTGTCATACATGAGGCAATTACTACATTGTCTCAGGATGCCAAGGTCAATCAGGCTGGCCAGAGAAATGGTTGGAAACAGACCGTTATGGTAGGTTTTTATCATAACTACTATTGGGAGTGGGCTAATTTGATCAGATTTTACTTTAGGATTAATAAATGGGCTTATTCTATTGAAAGCTAAGGATGAAAACTATGGCAACACTTCTCAGTATGCAACTGGGTTGCCCACAATGCAGCAGGGAAGTCTGGGAGGGTTCACTAATAGATGTCTAGGAGAAAATTGTCTTTCAAGGTATTTGCATCTCTACAGGGCACCACTGAACCCTGTTGAGTGGTGCACAGCAATGCACAAATGCAATGCTTAAATACAGGTTAAATTAAACACTTTTAAGCTAAACTATCAATAGGAAAGCACACAATGAGCTTTTCTCCAGTAATCTCCAACTCAGATAAGGCTAAGACTACACACTTCTCCCACAAGGGTATAGGCAGGGCCCTCCTAATGTAAGATGGTTGAAATAGTGCTCAAGTGTGTTTGCCTTACAGACACAAGGTGCAGGGTTTGAGTCTGACAAGGGATAATTGACTAGGCTTAAAATGGCTCGCAAGGGCAGTTAGCTTAGTACTAACCTATGAACCTATTAACCTATGAAGTGTAACAATACAGTCTAGATTCAGCAGATCTGAATCTAGTCTATGCCATATACTAGCTACTAAGGGAACAAAACATCTTTTTAAAGTGCAGAAAAATACAGCAAAAATCAACAAAATGAGGCAGCAGAATGATAAAATACAATCAACCATTCAGTTTCCGTATTTCAGGACTTGCTGTTGTGGGTCCCAACATTTCCAATAGTTACTCTCTGAGACACATAACTGATCCTCCAATATGCCCAATTTATGTTGGAGACAAGGTTTAGGTCCAAGACTGAGTAATTTTGATGCTATTTGTTTTGCATATGTGCAATAGGTCCAGCAAAGGTGGCTCAGAGGATGCTTTGTAGGCCAGGCATAAGGCATATCTCAGCAATTTGTAGGAGACTGAGTATTGGGATAGGAAGTAGCTCACACTGGACATGTTTAGGCCATGTATTGTTATTGTAATGAACTTCTGTGGATACTCCAGCTGCTGCATATGCATGGTCAAGTACATTCCAAAGGAGGTGTTCCACTCAAGGATTGGTCTGATGGGGCCAAGGATAGTGGAAAAATGACACCCTCAGACATAGATGTTATAACCTTGCTTATAAGTTATGCAAAATAAAATGATTGCATTACTACTGTAGAAACATGACTGTCACAGGTCTGATTACTGTGTTGTGTTATGTGTTCCCAAATCTCTGATCACACTGGGTCTAGTTTATGGGTATATTATCAATGTGGTAGGTTCCATGGGTAGCTGTCTTCCCAATCGATACTGTCATGCATTTCTTAGAATTTAGTTTTGGACTGTGGCTCTGGCACCAGTTATTAGTTTGGACTTTTTGGAAGACATTTCTTTCATTGGGGGATTCTATGACTGCACCTAGTTTGCAATCTTATGCAAACTTGGTCAGCTAGAGACCCTTCATATTAGTCTTGACTTCAGAGAAGTAGATGCAAAAAAGGAATGGCCCAAGTCCTGAGCCTTGAGGGACTCCACTAGTGATCATCATCTTTGAGGAGGTGTGACAATTGATGTGATGATATAAAGCATTGCCAGCTATGCCAGAAGAAGTAGGGCAGTGGATGTATAACATATGCCAGTACATCCAGCTAGAATTTAGTAAATAATTATATGTCATTTGTATATCAAACTGATTTGTACAGATACTTGTGTTGAAAAATTCATTTGTAAATCTGCTTGGGCTGAAAAGAAATGTACATCCATTATTGTAACTATTTAAATGTATGTATTGTGGAAGAGACGAGGTTAATCTCAATCCACCTGACTTTGAGAAATATCAAGAATATTAAATTAGTAGGCCTAGGCCATAAAGATGTTATCTCACAGTTTTGAATGAAGCCAGAGATGCAATGCCTGTAAGAAGCATGATTTGTTAGCCTCTGTAGGAGTAGAAGTTTGTAATTGTTTTATGACTTCCAGAAGCTGCACCAGATCTGAGTAAAGCTCTTATGTATGTATTACTGACATGTAGTTGCTACATCCTGGCAGTTTCTAGCAATGGGGGGGTGGATGCATGGGAACCAGGAGTCAGATGACCAGATGTATGTGATGTCATTCTGGAATCCATCACTAAAATAATGTTTATACTAGTGAGACTGAAGTCTCAAGGCAGTCTGTTTCTTGGAACCTGACATAGAAGAATCCCCCACTGACTTCATCTTGCCTTGCTCTAGTAAGTGACCAGGGATAGTAATTTTCTAAATCAGTTAGGAAAATATAGTGAGGTTAGTTAAGTACTGTTTTTCTTTAACTGTGTGAATTTATTCATCTGTGCTATTTTGATGTTTTCTGTGATTGAAACTCTGGTGTTTACTGTAAACAGATATTTTGTTTTTCATGTTATTTTATTATTTATTATTAAATATATTTAAACTTTTCATTGTGGCTGGTCCTTGAGAGTGCTTATATCTATTGATGACACTGTGGCCACTCCTGAAGCCTGACGTCTGGTCAACATTACCGATTGTATTAATAATAATTTCACTCAGTATAATTGGGTACCCTATCAAGAGCCTTAAGTAGCTGGCTTTGTAGTGTCTGATAACAGGGATAACTAACTTATAGCCTGGGTAGAAAGGGGCACAGCAGGAAAATCTGTGCCAGCCTTTCCCAGGTGAGTGTGTGTGTGTGTATGTGTGTGTGTGAAAATCAAATCTTACAGTGTGTGTGTGTGTGTGTGTGTGTGTGTGTGTGTGTGTGTGTGTGTGTGTGTGTGTGCGTGTGTGTATATGTGTGTCAGGTACTTGGAGAAGAGATGCTAAGCACTGATTTCACAGAGAAAGAGAGTGATGGAGGACTTGGCTTGAACACTCGGCTGAGGACTTAATTATGCAGCTGTGCCCGTGAGGAGTCTTACTTTGGACTTGGGAAGAGGCAGAGAGAGAGAGAAACTCAGACAATAGGCTGAGTGTGTTCCCTGTGTGCTCTTACGGGAAATTGTGCCTGATGCAAATACCTGCAACCGGAAATACTAGTGTTCCCTAGTGTTAGCTGAGGAACTTATGGTTGAAGGCATTTCCTGAGGAGCATGGGGGTAGTAAAATGTGAGCTAAATTTGTTTGCTAGTGACTGACTATATCATCTGGCTCAGTATAGGTGGTGTCATTTACAATTAATTCAACACTTTGTTGTTTATTGCCTTTGAGGTTGTGGGCATAGCTAAAGAAGACCTTATGATGGTCCATGGTCTAGGAAGCTATGTTTACCTCAAATGTGGCTTTGTTACACTTGATTAGCCTGCTTTGTTGATTGTTTGGATTGACATGGCAGTTTTGCCTTGCTGTTTATTGCACTTCCTAATTTTTACCAGGATTTTCTTCTTTTTGGTATACAAATCTATTGATGCTGGGATTCTACTAGGTTGTGATATTTTTCGGAGTTTGTCCTGTGCTTATTCTGGATAGGTACAACTGGGTGTGGGGGTAGAGCAGCTCTCTGGGAAAAAGGGGTTAAGGGGCATGACTGGTGAATCCCCATCATTGTTTAGTGCATACTGCCAATCCCCATTGCTCTTTAGTGCATACTGGCTTTTAAATGCTGGTATTGCATTTGTGGTCAAACCTGAGTGCCTTAGTGCTCCATGTGTGGTCTTAACTGTAGAACTGTTTGCTACAGTTTAACAGAAAAAATATATCTAAATATATCTGTATCTATATATATGTATATATCTATATATCTATCTATATATATATATATATATATATATATATATATATATATATATATATAGATATGTGTGTGTCTGTGTGTGTGTGTGTGTGTGTGTGTGTGTGTGTGTGTGTGTGTGTGTATATATATATATATATATATATATTTTTTTTTTTTGTTTTGTTTTGTTTTTGCTAACTAAAGCCTAAGTGTTTTAATACTCCATGAGTAATTTAAATGTAGCAACAGGTTTTTTTTGTTTTGTTTTAAAGTCACGCCAGAGAACTGCAGCTCTCTGTGTGTGGTTTAAACTGTAACAACTGATTTTTTTTAACTAAAATCTGAGATCTGTAGAATTCCAAGTGTGATAGAAACTGTAGCAACTAGTTGTTATAGATTTAGGAAGCAGTTTTCTATAGTTTAAGCAGATTTTTTTTTCATTTTCTTTTGTTTTTTGTACAACAACTGCTTTAGTACTTAGTTTCGTATGTGCATAAACTGTAGCAACTGCTTGCTACACTTGTAAGAAGCTGTTTCTTCAGTTTAAGGAAAAGAAAAACAGATTTTTCTTTCCTTTTTTGACCCTCAGAGAGTGTGTTGATGCAAGGAGAAGAAATGAGTCTTGATTAGCTACTGCATTTCAGGAGTGACAGGTATCTGTTTATGAATTTATTTATTTTTTTGAATAATTGCTTTCATTTAATGGTATGAAGCTCACTGCAGAATAATTCCTTAAAGTTCCAGGTTTAGGAGTGGTCATGGGTTTTATTTTTATTTCAAAGGAGACAGCTTTATGATCAGACATGACCACTGAAGACATTACACTGGGGGGGTGGGGTGTTCTCCCATTTTTTTGAAGATCAGGTCAAGGATGTTACTGTCCCTAGTGGGCATACAGACTAGGTAGTCAAGGATGTTTGTGTTTAGAAAGTAGAGAAATCACTGGGCCTGCATATTTGGGGTCATATTTGATTCCCAGTTTATAATGCGGTAGTTAAAGTTGCTCATCATCTTCATGGCTACACATGTCTCAGGTACCACCAGTTGAAATAATATGTGCATTAGTGCTATTTTTCCTGTCTCCTCTCCCTTTGTGTATTGTATGCTGCAGCTATATTTTAACCACTTTATTAGAATACTTGTGGACCAGCACATCACAATACAAACAGCAAGTGAGTACAAATGAATAATTAATGCCAACAATTAATCCAGCAGGTATATTAAAGGAGATAATAACAGAAATATTCGAGTGCAATGTATGATTTTGGCCTGGCAACAAAACTATCAAGAAGTAATACAATGAATGTTTCCAAAAAAAAAATATGAATATTTCCAATTAGAAAATTGTGTATTGAACCTATCACTAAATGCAGAAGCAACACAAATCTTTCAGCAACATTTAAAATGTGAGAAAAATGTAATATTTTAAAGTCCATATGTGGCTGTGTGATACTTCATTAGAAAGGGAGACACCTTTATGAAGGTGCAGGTCCCTATATCAGAAAAAAATAAATTGATATAAAGGTGCAGGTCTCTAGATCTGAATAAACCTCAAAGTCACCCTATAACAGATACAATCCCTCTAAGCTAAAACAAAAACTTTTTTTCATCATTTTTTATTTAAACATTTCGATAAGGACACAAACACCAATTCCAAAAAATATGTAAAATACCCACCTCTACAGAAATGCATGGAACACTGTCCATTAATATTAATAAATAGAGAGGATACTTAGAAGGTGAAAAACAAATATTGCAACTTACTATAGATTGAGTATAAATAGGTTTGGCTAATGTAAAATGTTGAGATCACAGTTTCCTCAACATTTTCTAGTGTAGCACAATTCCAGAATTCTAAGAAAACTGTCCATCAGACCTATGTAAAAAATATTTAGCAAACCAGGGCAGAATTTATGTAATCTAGATATTGGATATTGAATTCTAAATAAACACCAGATACAACATTTTTAATCTCCCAATTATTGTTTTATAGTGGCTAAGTTATCTAGTGCCCATGCAGTTCTCCTGCACCCCATTCAACTCAAGGTTGAGAAGACAAAAAAAGGACTTATACTCTGTAACTTGCACCAAGCTGCTTGTTATAAATGTAACAAACATTTTCATACAGTTTAAGCACTTCTTCAGTGAGCACACATTCAGTATCAACATTTATTTATGAAGCCACAATATCCTTACAACTTCAGAAAACAATACTGGCACTGCACTCATGCACCATCAACACTTGCTGATCAGGCCTCTTAACAACAGCTTCCCCAATAATCACCTCTTCCCAGTTCTGGGTCTCATGTAACTCATTGCTTCCTACATCAAGAAAGTAGAGTTTCTTTGTATTTTGTAAGAGTATACTCATCTTTATAGGCAACTTCCCTCTAATTCTGAAATAAGAATACTCATCACTGTTTTCAAAGTCTAATTTCTAAAGTCCTAGCAGAGATACATGAATAAAACGAAGGCAACAAGGGGGCATTTACTAGCTGACACTCTGTTAAGCATGGCAGTGAAATGATCAGCATGGGGAGGGCAGAGATGGACATATTAAAGAGTATTTACAAAGGTTATGAAAAAATAGTACATATTTCCATGGTTACATAAATAAAGCAAAAATAAAGTGTGATTATATCATGTTGTGGGGGTATATCAAAGCAGTGGGTGTTAGTAAAAATGACATTAAAACTAGGTTAGCAATCTGAAGATGTTTTGAGATATACATGCTCTTTTGGTAAAGCAGTTATGAGTATCAACTATGTTTTCATAAATATTTTAATTTCATGCAAAAATGTGTGGCTTGCAGCTGAAAAATGATACCATTATATACAAAACACTAAGGCACACAATGCTGCCACAGATACTTGTCATTAAACACAAATCTTTTTTAAATTAACATAATTAGAAAATATTGTGAAATTAATATATGCATAATTTGCATAGTTTCAGCAATATCACAAAATAGCAGTAAGCTATCCCATCTTGTCATATATCATTGGAAAGCTCTTCAACAGGTGAATAGTTTCCTCATGATATCTTGTATCTATTTTGCAAAACTGCAGAGATATAACTTTTTGTTTGATCATAACACTAGTATTTTTTTTGGCAAATAAAATGCAGGATTCAAGAAAATCCATATAGGCTCTGTGTAGAGCCTACATATACATGGCCACAGTTCCTCCTCGGCAGCGCACCATACATAGTAATTATGGGTCACTGCCAAGGAAGATCACAGCAGCGTGGATATTGAATCTGTGGAAGGCGGACTTTAGAGGCTGTTCCTTAATTCTGGACTGTCCAGAAAAATTCTGGACATTTGGTAAGTATAGCACCATACCTTTCAGCCCATTAACCTGAACAGAAAGGTGTACTAGACATTTTATTTTATTAAATTGCACTTTTGTTTTATTTTTTTTTATGTTTATGCTGTTGTTTGCACAGTGCAGTGTATTGCTTAGCTATGCTTAGTTTTGCACAAATATTCATCAGACATCTGCTAGACATCTTAAAATAGAAACTGGATGCATTCAGTGTTAATAATTTTATTTTTTCCTTTATTTATTTATTTATTTTTTTATTTTTCATGTGCTTATTTGCGAGATGCAGTGCGTCACTTAGCTAAGAGTAGTGTGGCATACCTAAGCAGTAGACATTTGCTAGAAATTTAAAAATAGAAACTGTATGTATTCAATATTAACTTTTTTAACATGTGCTTGTTTCCATGATACAGTGAATTGCTTAGCTAGGTGTAGAGAGGTGTATTTAAACATTACAGATCTGCTAGACAGCTAAAAATAGAAATCAAATGTATTCAATTATTGTCAGTCTGTTGTGCTTAACAATGTGCAAACCCATGCAGCAAAGCTGTACTACACTTGCAGTTACCTTCCCAGTATATCTGCAGATATTCCAGTTACCCGCATTATCCCAGTGGCTAGATAAGTTGAGTCATGACCTACAGTGTAGTGGGTTCGAGTCCTGGATACTAATGTTTTTACATATATTGCTGCAAAACTGTATCAGGTGACTGAATCATTGGGTGACTTTTAATTTAATAATTGTTACATTACTAACGGTCAGAAAAGCTTTACATTGCTAAGCTTTGCTTAAACATGGATTTGCAGGATTGTGTAATGCTAATCAACGCAGCACTTTTTTGAAAGTTACAGTATGATGTGCAAAGGCAGGAATCCAGCCTATATAAAGACCAATAGGCAGGAATTGGAGGGGGAGCTTGCTTTTGGGTGCAAAAGTGGAGTGTGTAGCAGTCCAAAGTTTTTATTGGACTCCCATTATAGAGATATGGATGCCGGCTGCTGCAGGGCAAGTACGAGGGCTCAAACTGCAAGCCTGAGGCCTGGGATTGTTAGGTATCCCCCCACACTGGTGAGCAATGCCATCACCACTATGATGAACTGATGAGTAGGAAGAGGGGAACCTTAGACACCTGGTTCCAAGATGCTAGAGATGGGCACACTCCACAGATATGTAAGTACGTTTTCAAGTAATGTGTAAATATTCAAGCTAAATGTGTGCAAAACTGGTATGCATAATGGTTTGCTTCTTTTACCATAGCTGCAGAAGAGAGGAGTCGCAACATATAGTCCCATGCTAGGTGCCTGGCCAGGATGAGGCAAGTTTGTGGTAAGTAAAAAGTCATCTAAGTACTAAATTAATGCATGACTTAATAGTATAGTAAAGTAAATACAGATGCTGCAGTCCTATGACATTCCTGGGACATCCTACATATTTATTAATATGTCAGTGCATATCTGATATGGTAGACCAAGTAAGCATGCAGTACTGCATAGCATAGCTTCTAAACATCAGTTAATGTTGGGGCCTATCCAGATTAACAGTCACTGTTCTGGTCTCTTCATTGTCTGAAATATGCTGTAGGTTGCAATTAATAAATTAACAGATTATATGGGTTAGTTAACAGAAGTCCTAGACAGCTATCTATGGTCTGCATGACAGAACTGAAGCAACGTCAATCAATACATTTTAAAAAGTGATGGTGTTTTCATAAGTAATGATTTCAAATACTGTGTTCACTATTCCTGTATTCACTGCATGTGTGTTCTAATCTGACACCAGTTGACTGTTACTTGTAAATGAATAAAGAATGCACCAATAAATTTCAGAAATAAATGTAGTGCAATGTTAAGATTAAGGTTCAAGCTTGAGTTCTGATATTTTTTTTCTGAAATATGCTGCAGATAGCACTCAGAAAATTAGCAGGGTGTATGGGTAAATTAACAGATGTCCTAGACAGATGATACATGTGCATAAATGCCAGATGTCAAGCAACATAAAACAATAAAGTATAAGAGGAGATGGTGCTTTAATAAATAATGTTTTCAAATAAAGTACTCATTATTCTTGTGGTCACTGCTTGTGGGTTCCGATCCAGTACCAGACACAGCTATGCATGCGTGTAAATGTATGCTTTCACACAAAATGTTACAATAAAAGTCTTAAAGGCGACAGTGCTTTGAGAATTCATTATATTCAAATAAAGTGCATTTATATTTATTGGTGTGTTCCTCATTATATTCCTTTCTATTTCTTTCCATTTCTCATTATTTTCTATTATGTTATCAATTACATTTTCTGGTTATGTTTATTTTTACCTTATGTTTATATTTAATTTCCTACAGTGCAACAAGGTAGGCCGTTTCCAGGTGATCTAAATACCTTGGCTCCCCCGGCTGTGGCACCGGGGCCCAGCATGTCTGGGTCAAGCCTGCTTGTGCCCCCTCTGCTTCCCGTGCACTTCCTGCTCTATCGGGTAATTCCACATCACAGGCTCGTGGTGGTTTCCTCTCTGGGAGTGGAAGTGGAAGGCGTGCTTATGTCACCTGAGATCAACTGCCAGACATGGTGCGTGGGCTGCTGTGCCAAACTGTTGGTGAATGCCTACATTGGATGGAGAGTATGCTGTCCATCCTGGTGGGGCAGCCTTGCGCCTGGTGCCTGTGTCATCCACTGCCTCTACAGGAGCAGTGAAGGTGCAGTGCTGACAGTCCCATGGGTAAGGACTTGAGTCACACTGCTACCGTGTCTGGCATCCATGGGACTGGGATAAAACAACACCGTCCTCAACCAAGGTGTTCATCCCCCTCTTGTGTCACTCACCAGCCCTGTCTGCTGTCTTGTTTGGCTGCAAAAGCTTCCTCACCTTCCCAACTTACCTCCCCCATACATACCTATGATCCTTCCCCAACATTCCACTCTCACCTTAAAAAAAAGAAAATGGGCACCTGTCCCCCCCAAAATATATATATATATATATATATTCTCCCATACATAGCTCTCCATTTTGTACACATGTCAACTAGATGCACTTAATTTGGTCCAACTGGCTTGACAAAGCACTTACATTGTTATTACCCCTCTTTCTGGGAGTGACAGTCCACATTCAGCTAAAAAATCTGTTAAAAGTGCACAGTTTTTGCTGTACACGAAATGGATAGCAATGGTTCTTTCCTACACCTTTCCTGCACATACCTACCTGTCCTTCACTATGTTTCCCCCCTGCTTGTACTCATTTCAACACTGTCCTGTCTCCCCATTTTTCATTTCTTTAAAGATTTTTTTGTGCAATGCTGCATGACATACATTTGCTAAACTAAGATAAATGGCACTAAATTGACATATGTTTGCGAAAAAGATATTAATAACATTCAAAAAGTACACCTGCACTCTGTTTCAAACTCAGGACCTTCACACCTGCAGACCAGTGCATTAATCCACCAAGCCACACAGCTGTTTTAAGCAAAACATAATACTTGCCATTTTCTTGTCATTAAGTGTGTTTAAGCAATGCTGCCCATCATGCCTCATTGGGCAAATTTGATAAAAGAGAAATAAAAAAATGGGACTGTAACTTGGACTCTGGTATAGGAAGACATCACTATAAAACCAGACACATAATAATGAATTAAGTGAGGTATTTAACAGCAGGTAACTGCTCAATTATATCTGCAATATTTAAATATACACCTGCTAAAAGATTAATGGAAAAAAATAGGTGTCTAACTGGGACTTTAATGAAGAAATACATCCATATAAAGCTATATACATAATAATAGATGTAAATGAGGTATGTAACAGCATGTAAGTGTGCATATATTTAAAACTGCACATGCTGTAATAGTGAATCAGTACTCCAGTCTGTTAAATGCTTTGAAAACATTATTTTTGGCCCGCATGCTCCTGGGTTCAAATCCAGTGGTGTCTAGCATTTAAAATACATGTATGTGTACATCACCATTATGAATTCTGATATGTATGACTGTTTCATCAGCTGTTTATCCATGTCTGCTTTTCAATGATGGAAGTCAAAGGCTTACAGATAGTAGCACAGTTAACATATTCCTATTACAACACTAGAACATCCATAGAGTGTCAGGTCATGCATTATTATGCATTCACAGAGGAATTTAAAGTATGGAATTCAAATGAGGCCCAGTAATATCAGATTGCAGCCCACAATGATTTACTACTGATATTACAGACAACCACAGCTGCACAAGTAACATACACATATGGAGCTTGTGCTAGAAGCAAGGATTGTAAGCACACACATTTCAGATGACTACCATAACATAACACATGACTTGGCAGTTGTCCAAATGATTGACATAATCGTAAATGAACCCCCTACCTTGTTCTAGGACACAACAATCATGTCGCCTTTTACTCTGTTAATGATACCTTTGGCTAACATACTTACCTTAAACACATACCTCAATTTCCTCTGGTATGGGTTCCCTCACTCAGGCTATGGCTGTTCACCAAGGCTGCCACAAGTCACACCGTTACTCATAAGTGTTGTTGTTCTCCACATTCTGCAGCCTATCTGACTATACTTATTGCCTGCAGCAGCAGCCTGTAGCACACACATCTGTATGTAGTAAGTATCTACTACAAACATTCTTTCTGTGCTGATGTAGTATCTTTACCCCAATAATTTCCACCCCAACATATGAGAAAGGAGATAGATTCTTCACTGAGGCCTTATATCTTGTTGAATAGTTGCATGGGATTGCCTGATTATACTGCATATCAGTTGTGTAGGCTGCAATTAGCATTCCAGAAACACAGACTGGTTCAGAGACAATCATCTGCTAATGACAACCATCTTAAAAAGACAAACTCCTAGCTAGGGGAACCATTGTGCATGAGAGTTACTTTCTATGGTGAACTCATTGTCACAACACTTATATAGCTGTATCTTTTCCAACATGATGCATATGTTTGAATATACTTTGAGAGAATGGGGATTATATCAGTAATCCTTTCTTAGAACTTTACAGATGACATGCCATTGATCTTCAGCTGTGTAACACCTACGTAAGATGTAGACTACAGAAAGAGTATAATGCTGGCAGTTAACTAAAGGCACAGGTCTCCTAGATACTTCCTTTGCTAGCAGTTGTAATACTACACAGCTATTTGTTTGGCAATGTATTTTATACATATGTTATGGGGGCGGTTTCTTGCTATGGGCCACACTACAAGAGGACTCCTGTGTTGGATGTGTGATCATACGTGAGTATCTGTCATGGCATAAACAGGAGTATATCACTGTTGCTACTATCCTATAGGGTTCCAAACCCTTTGTATGTTTCATAGAATCATAGGATATTGTCTAGGCTATTGTCCCTGAGGCCCTTATAAGCCAAGCCAAGAGTTTAGCTCATGTTTAGACAAGTCAGCTCCCAAAGCCCCTGTCCTGCAGGGACACAGGTGGAATCCCAGGGGTATATTTTCTATTTCCCATCCAGTTATCCAGGTTGCTCTTAAAAAGGGATAATGAGGTACTCTGCTTGATGTGGAGAGGGAGACACGTCATCACTGCCAAGTCTTAAGCCCAGAACCCTGTGCACAAGAGTCAGAGCAACACACCACTACACCAAATCAGCTTGGCACACTGTTGCATATGAAATGTGTAATCAAGAGTGGAATACTGATTGCCTTCCTTTATTGCTGTATTTGTACATACTGTATACTCACTTATGTGATCCTACCATGTGTTCTAATTGTTTTGGTATTTGCCACCCTACTTTCACTGAGGCTGAAAGCAACCTCATAATTAAAGGTGTTAAGACAACAGTGCCAAGATCTGTTGTCCAGATGGAGGGCAAATAGGCAAGAGTGACAAACCTTATAGGACAAAATAGTCCATAACATAAATGCTGTGGTTCAACAGAATCACACATCGGAGCGGGTATGACATGGTGCCATAGAACTGATCCAGGCGGCATGCAGACTTGCAGTGGATGTGGCCATGGACTGTCAGGTCACTGGTGGTGGGCCTGCAGCTGAACAACCTCTGTCAGCCACTGAATAATTTCTGGTGAACCTTGCAACACAGGACAACTCCCAGGCATGCATTACACATTATGTCATGGATGTCGGTGCCACCATTTCTGCACAAGAGGAGTGTCCAGGTATACTTATTTGTATCAGAACTGGAATATTGTAGCACTTAGCTAGGTAGTTTTACATGGGTGTCAGGTGTTTTATGGGGAGGGTGGAAGGAGGTTAGCTGCAGTTTTAAGCGCCTGCAGCAGTTATGATCCACATACCTGTTAACATAGCAGATACTGTAAATGGAAGATATTTGGATGTAGTATCAGTGTTACACTGTAATATGTGGTGTTGTTTACATTGTAACATGTGGTGTTGTTTACAGTATGTCTCCCTCAAATGATTTTCAGGACCATCAAGTATAGGAGGAGGCCATGCTCCTGCTGCTGGTTAGCACAAAACATTTTTGTCAGTATTAGCTAAAATGTCATCCCAGGCCTGCTGGCTGGATTGATGTACTGTCTGCATGACTGACAAATGGAGAGATATTTTCTGACTGTACACACTTTAGGGTCATACCTATGCCTTGTAGGTGTGACCACAGTGATTGATTTCACAGTATTGTCAGGGCATTTCAGATGGCCATACCAGTAAACTGTGCAGAGTTCTGTAGAATGTCAACAGTGTACATAATTGATGTTTTTCTCATGAGAATCTAGTTTAAAGAGCTGTTATTTCCAAATACTTGCAGATTTGGGTTAGAAAATAATGTCATGTCCTACTACATCTGATTGTGGGGTATACAGAACCATAATAGTGACAGCAGTGTATACAGCTTAACATATATTGCAGCATAGTACTGCAGAGCATAATAGTGCAGGTATTACTGTGATGTTTTTCCCTTTAAATCACAGGTGACCTGGGAGGTTGGTCTTTGTCCCCTTCACAACCTGATGTCAGTGTCTCTTCAGACTCTGATGATGATGGTTGCAAAGTAATGTACAGCTGTGGGTTGCAAGGGCTGAATCTGTCACAGAGGTTTCATCCTCCTTCTGTCCTCATTATCACCAAACACAGTCAGTATGCCTACTCATACCCATCTCCTGAGGCCACAGATGTTGGACAGTCAGAGGGTGGAGACGATGAACAGGAAAGTGTGGCTACTGTAGTTGCAGTGAGTGTTGACACTAGCAATAGCCACACAGTTGTCAAGGTTCCACAAAGGCATATTGACAGAGATGTTCGTATGAGGCCAGTTGTCCCTCCACAACCTGTTGCAGGTGTCTCATTACATGTCACTTGGTGTATGCTTAGGGCAGGCATGGAAGCACAAGCATGTTCTGAAAGGAACTCCAGACAAATGCTGAGGGTAATGGATGCAGCACAGTCTGACAATTGTGACTGCCTCCACTGCGTTACTGATATCCTGGAGCGGTTGACTGAAGTAGTGGAAAAACATTGGTATAGGACAGATTGCACACTATCTGTCTTGGAATGCACATTGTCTGTGATGGAACATCTGTTTGTAGTCGAGTGTTAGACTCGTGGACTTAGGTTAACAACTACATCTGCTGAGAGTTCATGTGGCCATGCATAATCACGCTTCCTTATGGACAGTATGTCAATTGCTCCAGAGGGGAGTGTGTTATCCACACCAAGATATGGCAGGCCATGGACTCATGGTCCTGGGTGTTCCTGTGGAGGACACGGTCCCAGCAGGCAGCAGTCATCCGCAGGTAGTAGCCCAGCATCTGACCTTGGGCATGGAGGTGCCAGTGCAACTCCTGGTAGAGCCAGTTCTCATGTTTGGGGGTGGAGATGATGAACTTTCAGCTCTACCATGCATGGCTCAAAGCTGTCCAACATACAAACACACAGGAATGCATGGAGCTTGGCTGTATTCACACAGACACTCGCACACCACTGTCACATTCATGTCACTTATAGACACACATGCCACATTTACATGGTCCATATTGCCTGCTTCCCTTTCTGACTCACACACATTTTTGCCAACATATTGGGTCAGTCTAGACCTCCTGCACCCACATACAACACCTTGTGCAAGTGATGATACCTGTGCCACATCCCTGTCGTTCTTTTCATCGATGCAGGGAAATGAAGCTATGTGTCTGATGCACAGGATGACTATCTAAATTAATATGCATTTGTTCCATCCATTCTTGCCTTTGACATGGTCTTTGTACTGGTCAGTTACACATATTGTACACTGCCATTTGTAATGAGAAAAACACATTAGTTTGTGTATATTACATTGGATGCTGTTGTAGCGGCTGTGTAGTCACACAATGAGAGGTGTCTCATGGAACTGTTTATGTTTCACTTTCAGGATTGTGTAGGACACATCTATTGATACACATTTGCAATAAACCCATCAATGTCAGAGCACAGGATGGAAAGTCAACACAAAAGAAAAATGTCATCAAAAAGATAAAACAGTAAAGGTGCATGGCTCCATAGGTTAATAGTGCACAATAGGCTAACAAAAACAAGGGTCTTTCTCAGCCTAGCTATGCATCCCTAAACTCTGACCAGGTCTGATACCCATAAGCTCTGTAGCGCATGCTATAACTGCATAATGCTATAGTGTGATGTACTAGTTAGGTAGAAGTTCTAATCTCAGACATGGCAACTATGAAGTACTGTGTGTGTGTGTGTGTGTTTGCCCATGTAGGGATCAATGCTTTAATCACAATCCCTTAGCACCACACGCTCCAGAAACCTCAACCTCATTACCACAATCAACAGAACATACTGGAGGGACAGGTTCATAACCCAGAGACTGCCCATGCTATGGAATAGACTTCCCATACATGTCAAGCAGAGCACCTCACTGACCCTCCTCAAGAGAAATCTTGATGAGTGGATGGGAAATAGAAAATTCACCTCGGGGATAACTCCAGTTGCTCTACTTGACAGAGGCACTGGGAACTAACATCAGGTGGCATGGTGCCAGGGTAGTCTCGTGGCTAGGCTTGTAAATGCCCCAGGGCCATTAGCCTAGTACACACCTATGAACCTTGATAAGTGTAAGCAGGATTTTGGGAGTTGAGACATGTACAATCCAGGGCATGGGAGATGCACCACTTCCAGTTTCCCTGTGTTCATTAGAGACATTTGTCCTAAAGCAGTTATCATTGTCATGTTCCCCATCCTATCGTCTAAATTGCACATGATTTGCAGTAGGGTGAAACTCTGCTTTACATAGAAGGGAAGCCTGTTACATATTAGGTATAGTCTCTGGGCTACATACATGTCTCTTCAGCATGTCTTATTCATACCACAGTCAAGGTGTAGGTGTATAGGGCAGGTAATTCTCATGGAAGTCCTTTCTATGATATGCAGAAGGTGCACAATGGGGTCTGACACCTCCCTGCATGGCAGGCATGCACCTCCCCTCCAAAGCATGTAGGAGATAGAATACACAGTTATGGTTGTGATGCGTTCTGCATAGAACATGTTATATACACTGTGTACTAGTTTACTGTGGAACCTATGTGGATGTTAAAGTTGTCAGATATGCCTGGTTAGTTACATACCAAAGGTGGCATTGCACTCGGTGATAGCTGTGATGAATGCTGAATACAGTGGACCTATGACTTTCTTGGATTTATATGCCATACCTTTGTTTATAGGTTGTGCAATACAGAATGAATCATCAAATATTACTGAGCAGTAACAGTCAGAGGCTAGATCACATTCTATGTGTCCATAAGTCCCTGACTACTGGGTCAACTGTTGGAGGTGTGCAGTCAGTACGATAGTTATCAGGGGTGGATGTCTTCCCAAGGGATAGTATTGTACAGTCCATGGCATTTATGGCTCTGACAACAACTGAATGTCTGTGTCAGCCTATCCTGGATAACTGTTGAGTCAGTGTGCGATACAATGACAGCTCCTAATTTGCAATCATCTGCAAATGTAGCCAGTCAAGACTCCAAAGACAGTGGCCATGACTGCAGAGAAGTAAATGTCTAGAAGGAACAGTCTCAGGAATGATTTGTGAAGGAGTCCACTGGTGACTGGCCTCATTGTAGCAGTGGACATGCCAGTGCTTTTGTCCTGGATAATGTCTGTCAGCCACTTGGCTATTTACTGGCTGACATACTAATTTGTAACTAACCCCTACAGTTTGTCAGCAAAGCCCGATGGCCTTATAGTGACAAATGCCTTGTCAGACCATGGTAGGTGGAGTGAATAATTTTCCCCTAATCCATTGCTTTATTTACCACTCAGTGAGGTCCACCTGGTAGGGTAGATATGATCTGCCCTTGACAAAATAAATCTGGGTTTGGCCCAGTGTCTGTAGGTGTGCTACATTTTTAATGATTATTTCCATGATAATTTTTTCATGGCTTTAATGATCAGACTACTGAGAATTCTAGGGGGAAGTGCTTGTCACAGCATGTTGCTTGTACTGTGTGCAACTGGGTATTGCAATTAATTCCATCATGGTTTCCAAACAAATTGTCACTCAAAGTACCTGTGTCTGTACAGAGCACAGGCAAACACTGGAGTTGAATCTAATATGCACACCCTGTAAAGGTAAGGATGGAGTATTTACAGTTATTCTGCAGTTAGACACTAATCAAGCAGTGCATACCAAAAACAAACAATTACCTTGTGAAGAATGCCGAAAAGAGGGGATGCCCTAAAGTGCTGGTGCCTGGTTACTACTACTGCTGGTCTCACCAAAGCCACACTTTGCTGGGATACTAAGCTACTATTCTTTTACTCTCACCAGAAGCCAAACATTAGTACCAAGCTCAAGATGAGAAGCAGGTCACAACCTGTTTGTTGATCCACACACTTGTCCCACATGATGCAAGGCCTGCAGGCTTGACATACCCTTTTACAAGTAGATGCCCTGATTAGCAACCAGATAAATCATTTGATTTTTGCATGTACTATGCTTTGTGTTCCAAACCTTATAGGATTTGACTAGGGTACTGACTTTATGGTGAGTAGGAGCACAACTGCTGTATCACAATACAATATTCAATGTCAGATGACATAGATGTCCAGGGTTGCTCTAGCAAGCTCTACAGTGGTAGTGATCCATGTTAAGTGACAATTTCACAGCAATTCATACACCCCATCCTTCAACAGTGTAATGGTGGACATCTGCATTACATGGATGTGAGGCCCACTGCAGAGAAGTGTCCACCTTTAGCTAATGTGTTTCTCCCTCCCACATGTCCTAGGTATGTCATCCTGAACATTTATGTTACTGGAACAAAATTCTGTATTCCCACATAATTTCACACAATGTTGCTTGACAGCCATTGTAGACTTGCAAGGCCAAAGTAATGACTGCAAAGTTGAACAAGTTTTCCATGCATGCATGGACATCCACATCTTCACTGCAAAGATTGCCTACAGACAGTGTATTTGAGCCTGTCAACCACAAGGGTGTAGCAGCATGACCCTAATTTTGCTGGAGTTGTACATTGTCACATTTGTAGGTATGTTTCATGACCCTGCTTAACAACAGCATTATGGTTAATGCAAGTACCACATGCCTGGCAAAGCATCCTACTCAATCTACCATGTTATGCTACACTGTCAGATACTGTTTTACTTTAGGGTGACAACATAAAGGTGCTAACATGTTAAATGTAAGCATTTGTCAGGACACTCTTTAACTGTGGCCTGTTGTGACATATACACAAGCAAGAATCTATTGCTAATGGCATTATTACTGAATGCTGACAAGATGTGTAAAGCATTCCCAACCCTCTACTCCACAGAAACACAATGTGTGAGAGATGTGACTATATTAAAAACCTTGCATCCATGATTTCTCACACACCAGTCAGTATATATGACAATGAACGGGTTGCCAACAAGCACACCTCACTGCCTACTCCACCCAAACTGACATCACACATACCTACATGTGTGGAGGTCCATACCAGACACATAAATAAACACCATTCAACTCAGAAATCTAAACGCAAGCTCACTTCACATAATCATATCTCTGCAGAACATGGTACACATAATAGCACATGCACCACTGTCTCACCGGTCAAACACCTAGACAAAACACAAAATCAAACATATTACTCACAGGTGATTACATCATACATCAATGTGCCTCTCATCTGGCTACATAAGGGAAAGGTCACAGTCAGCTTTCTGTGAGTTGCCAGAAGACACCATATCACACATGCACTCAGGTCTGTCAACATCAGGTATTGCTATGACTATGTCATAGTTCCTGTTGGTGTGTGCAACTTGAGATATACCTCTCTGGACTGTATGTTTAAACATGACTGAGCTTGCAGACTTAGGTGCTTCAGGCAGGTATGCCCTTGGCCTTGAGCTGCATGTTACCATCACCTAGAATCATGGCTCAATACAAATGGAAAATGATTGACTTTAATAATTGCCTTAGTGTGTGGTGTCATTGTAAGGAGATCCACTATCTGTCAGCCTGGGATGACCTGCTCAACAGATCTCAATGCTTTGCCAGAGATGGTCTTCATCTGTCACCAATGGGATTTTGGATACTGGCCAAGGCTGTTGCCACCCCCATAGTTCACCTTTTAGGCAGTGTCTCAAGGGAAAATTTTCCAATGAGAAAACGCCATCTACAAACAACATCATGGTTATGCTGTTAAACACTAAGAATGTCACCACAAAACTTTACTCACTGGAAGCTGTCCCCACCTTGAAAGATGCAGAAATGTATGCAGTCAGAGACACCTGGGTTAAGGCTGTGGAGAGCACCACAGCCATACCAGGCTTCTCCTCCTTCCACACATTCAGACCTCAACTTAAAGTGTGCAAAGTAATGGAGGTGGTCTATACAGATTCGTTAAGGACAGATACTCAGCCAGATTGTTTACACAGTATGATTCCCTGGAGAAACTGCAGGTGGTATTGATTGCTTGTAGGGAACCTAATCAAGCCATTTCCAGTTACAGGATCAACTCCATGAATCAGGACACCCACTGGGCTTATATGGATCTACTTGAGTCTATCAAGATAAATCAAAACAAGATGGTTTTGGGAGACTGTAACTACCCACCAGCTGGGTAGATTACTTATGCTCAAACTCACTTGCCCAGAGGTTAGTCAACTTCATTAACTACAATGTCCTCGACAGTGGGATGACATCCACACAAGGGGAGCCAATGTACTGGATTGGGTTTTTCCCAATACGGGTGGCCACTGTAGAACCTCCACTGTGAGGTCCTCCCTGGTGAGATCTGACCACAAAATTGTGTCATTCAAAGTAAATATCACACCTGACACCCCCCTTCCTTGCAGGAAATAAAGTAATGTTGTTGTTCTTCTTCTTTTCCCGGTTAGGGGGTCTCCACAGCAGAACTCCGGTCCGCTAATGATTGGCAGTAGAATTTTATGGTGCCGAGCTGCCAGCCCAATGCCCAACCTTCAACAAAGGCATGCCCATTCACGCATGTCTTCTGAATGCCACTCGACCGTGGGGTGGACATGCAGACTCCATGCAGAAGGCGCTCCAGCCCAGAATCGAACGGGAGAACCTCTTGCTGTGAGGCAACAATGCTACCGCTGCACCACCGCGGCTTACATAAAGTTCAACAAAGCAGATTATAAACTCCTATGGGATGATATAAATAGCTTGACTGCACCACCTCCCTTACATGGAACAGGCAACTATGCTGAGCTCTACACCAATGCTTTATACAAGCACCTGTACAACTGCATTGACTTGCCTGTACCTGACAGGAGCAAAACAAGCTCCTCATGGCACAGCAAACATGCCAGGTGGACAACTGCCATTAGCAGGCTTTACAATAAGAGGTAAACATTGGTTTCTAACATTAGGAGGGAGTGAGTCCCCCTAAAATGGAAGCACTCCCTCCTAATTTAAACAAGCAAATAATTGTTGTTGTAAAGTCTTGCAAAACAAAGTATAGGACAAAGTTAGCCTCCTCCCCAAAGGGCAAACACAAAGCATTGCGTAGTTACATGTGCAATGTAAAAGGAAAGGCCCACATTGTTGCCAAACTTGTAGTTAATGATACCACATATAATGAGCCTGTAGATATAGCTAACCTATTGGCCAACAGGTTCTGTGAAAACTGCATTCCCTTGTCCCTACCACATGTACACCATGACATCTCTACAACCTGTCCCAAACCTTGTATCTTTAAAGAGCATGTAGTAAATGGCCTTGCTAAGGTGACAAACACAGCATCTATTGTACCTGCTAACATCCCAGGCAGTGTCCTACATGGGATCCATCATGGATTACTAACACCATTGGGAACTCTTTGCAATCATAGTGTAATCACCAGCTGCATCCCAGCTGACTAGAAAATGTCCACCATTTTCCCCTTGCACAGAGGTGGTATGTCCACTTACCATGGGAACTATAGACCTATCAGTCTGACTAGCCATATCTGTAAGGCCATGGGGCAAATCATCATTAACCTTATCAACAAAGATATAAGTAATCTACAAACACTTGACCCTACACTGGATTTGTGAAAGGGAGATCATGCCTGTTAAACCTGGTGGACATCTATGAGGCAGTCACCAATGGCCTGGATGAGGGGACACCTGTGCATGCAACCACCTGGATGTAGCCATGCCATTTGACACTATCCCCTACTCAGGCATCATTGACAAACACACTCAACTAGCCATCAACAGCAATATCATTAGAGGGGTCACTATCTGGCTCACTGTTAGAACTTATGTAGTCAGATTAGTGGTATCCACCTCCAATAGCAGAGCTGCAAGCAAGTGGTACTCCATAGGGTTCAGTCCTGGGTCCTCTAACATTTGGAATCCATTTATTTTACATACAAACACAAAGGGAATGTCTGTGGCTGATGAGGTTTGCTGATGCCTGCAAACTGGGTGCAGTCATAGAATCTCCAAATTATGTCAACATCCTACAAGAGGGTCATACATGACCAAATGATTACTGCCACAATCATGGCCTTAAACTCCATGCAAATATATGTAGTATCATTTCTTTTGATATCAGCAATGATCTTGTTAAGTAGCACATCAATAGCAACACATTAAGTACATATTCAGGGGTGAGAGACCTAGGCACACAGGTTTACACCTATCTTATCTTTGATCACCATGTCTCCACAGTAATAAGAAGGGCATTATATCTTGCTCATGTTAGAACTGAGGGCACTGTCACCAAAATATGAAGTAGTTATAATGCCCATGTACTCTTCCTTCACCAGGGAATATTTCAGTGAAATGACCATTTTGCTATGTACATTTCCAAGCATCAGTGGCAATTGCAAAGACCACAAAGGTTCCTTACAAGGAAAATCCAAGTTGTCAGCATTTTTCATATGGGGATTGTCTGAAATCATTGTCAATTTAGTCTGTCATACAGACTACTCAGAGGTGATCTCTGTCTTGCATACAAGGCAGTCTCTGACCCTGTTTTATTGGAAATTCTGCATATCCATAAGTCAAATGGTAAATGGATTACTTGCAGTAAAGACCTTAACCTGCTATGTGAAATCAATAACACTTGCTGGAGGGAGAGATACAGCTACCAGAGTTTAACAAACCTTTGGAACAGTCTCCCACTTAATTTCAAACAGAGCACCTCTTTGCCCCTCTTCACATGCAATCTGTATGATTGGATGGGTGACATCATTTCACCACAGGGGTTCTGACTGTCTTCCTCTTGGACAGGGGCAATAGGTGCTGATCATATAAATAAGGGTAAGAACCTGATTAGGATTGTAAGGGCCCTAGGGCCATTAGCCAAGTAAATCAACTGCAAGGGCCAAAATGTGCAAAACAATGCCAGTTCTGAAGTCAGTGTGAAATTCACACTTGCTCCTTGGGGATACACACACACACACACACACACACACACACACACACACACACACAGAAAGTGGGCTGGAGTGAGATTAGAACTCTTACCTATCTAGACGTACATACTACAGATCACAGAACTTAAAGCATGTGCCCTGTTAAGATGATTGTTGATAGTCTTACGGTAGATGACATCAGTAGGTCTAGTGGAATACAAGAGTATGGAGGCCTGCATCAACTGCAATGTCCAAAAAGCGCAGATCCACTGTGGTTAGGAATTCACACACACACACACACACACACACACACACACACACACACACACACACACACACACACACACACACACACACACACACACATACACACACACACACACACACAAACACATACACACCATATTTTAAAGGTCATTGTGGCGAGGAGCAATGGCTTTGCACTCTACTTAACTAAGTGAATGAGCATGCCCAGTGGGAGTTTTGGCTAGTTATAAACTGAGTCCAGCCCACACCTAGTTGCACTCCAGTCAAGGATTTTATTTGCTACACAATATGACATCTGTCCCCTTTTCTGCACTGTTGCACTTCACTCACATTGGCTAATATTTTCTAAAGTTGTCTTAATTAATATGCAAAAGGTTAATAATAGTACAACACACACAGACTGACAGTTTGTAGAGCACAAATTGTCAGTACCTTACATCCAAAAAAGTGGATACTTCTAAATTAGAACCATGAAGGCCATCACACAGGATGACTGCCTTAGTTCTTTGAGCCACAGAACCTGCTTGACTGATAGGTGCTCATTCATCACACAGTCACCTGCATAAATATGTACAT
Organism: Protopterus annectens; assembly: GCF_019279795.1. Classification (NCBI taxonomy): domain Eukaryota; kingdom Metazoa; phylum Chordata; order Ceratodontiformes; family Protopteridae; genus Protopterus; species Protopterus annectens. Next base: position 23,512,128 of record NC_056729.1, on the reverse strand, counting down.
TGGTTTTTACTCCATTACCTTTGACATACAATGTAAGATCAATTTCTATATTACTATCCTGAGACTGAGGGAAATGTTCATATATCATCGATGAGTTACTATTACAGTAGTTATAAGGGAATACTGCTGTGTTGAGTGTGAGGGAACAACAACAGATGTTCTGCTGGGATGCACAATAGTCTGACTATCATTTAACCCCACTGTCTAACATCTCCCTTCAATGATGTACAAGTAATCTGTTGCAGTAGTACTGCATGGATATTCCATGCATGAGGCCTATTGAATAGAAATGGAAACATGTTAGTGGAATGGGTATCTGTAGACCCATGTGGATGTCATTTCTATCCAACTATCCTGCTATAGTTACTTGCATAAGTTACCTGGTCCATACATACATTGACATATAAAAATCCACTAGACTATTGTGCAGGTTACGGACTTACCCTGCAAATGCAGCAGTTGACATAACTGTAGTTTAGGACTGACTCTGTCTGATGCAAGCAGTATACAATCAATACATGGATAGGTACAGGATGTGTGAGTTGTATGGCATCAATTTTAATTTATGTATGTGAGTAGGAGTAAGATGTCAGCCCCTAGGTCCCTATGTTGTCAGTGAATGCGCTATACATTGTTTCTTAGCCAAAGCCAGAGTATACTGAGCATGCCTAGGTCTGCCTACAGGGACATCAGTAGGTGCTTCCTCCTCTGAGTCCTCCTGTGACTGTGGCTGTGGTGACCTAGGCACTGGTGTGGGGTTGTGTATCACTTCCCTTTGCTGATCCTGCTACAGCTGTTTTGGCAAGCTCAGACTGTGTAGCATAGCACATACTGTGAATATCTGTGCACATGTGGCTGGAGTATACTGCAGAGCTCTATCAGATATATCAAGGCACTGGAACCGTGACTTCAGAAGCCTAAACACATGCTCTATGATGTTCCTAGTTTGTGCATGTGCCTCATTATGGTATTCTTCCATGGGTGTATGTGCATTTCTGAAGGGTCATCACCCACGGTTTCAGGGCATAGCCAGCATCCCCCAGTAAATGGCCCTGTTGGATGTCGCCCCTAGCAAACATCTGGTACAGCTGTGATGTGTGCCAGGTATGGGAGCCATGATAACTGCCAGAGTTGCCAGCACACACATTCAGGATAATCCTCTGGGCATTGCACATTACCTGGTAGTTGATGGAGTGGTGCCCCTTGCTGTTAATGTAGATTTTACCCTGCTTACCAGGTGGTGCCTGCATGTGCACATGTGTGCAATCTATGAGACCCAATACTTCAGGGTAGTGTGCTACATGGTAGAGTGCAGCATATTGCTGGCCCTCACCTCAGGGCAAGGGGAAAAGATATGTGCAGACTGACATGTGGAAGCATAGCATCCAGGAATTGGTGTAGTATCCTGGATGCAGATGTCTGTGACACCCCCATCATGTCCCCAATTGGTCATTGAAACATACCTGTAACTAGTATCCTAAGGGCTACACACACCTTTGTTTCCACTGGGATGGATTCCCCTCTGTTAGCTCTGGCTCTGAGCTGAGGGCGGCAGAGCTCAGTGAGTTATTGTAATATGTACCTGTCCACCTGAAGTGCTCTACAGTCTCCAGCTCATGTAGCTCCTGGAAGGTTACCCCGGGCCTGAACACTGCTCTTTCTCGGCCTAGGCCTATTGTCAGCAGTATCAGCAGTATTGACTTCAGCATCTATCACATACAGATGTAGCAGACCTGCAGCATCTCCTAGCATTATTTCAGTTAAAATTGCCAAGTCTCTACTCCAATGGTCCAGAGTATTAAGGGAAAATCAGAATGTAGGGCGTACGCATACTTTATATAGTTCTGCTTTAGGTTCACTATGTGGGATTGGCTAATTATGATGCAGTTCACCTGCCCAGCATATAACTGACATAATTTAAAGGCCCTACTTTAGTGCACAATGCAGTCCTATGCACTATGGCATGGAGCATAGCTTATACAAAATTCATAAATATTTATTTACAATATCTGGTTTTAACTGATTGCTGCCTACATCATCACTGTCTCGTGCGTAGTCTGCTCAAAGCAACATGCTAAGCTATGCAGCACTCCATGCAAACACGTGCACTGGGGACACAAAATCCTAAACATAATAAGATACTCCCCCCAATGTCATCCACATCCAGTAGGAATATCAACATTGTGTTGGAGCTTGCACAAAGTAGATATGTGGACACAGTTGCTCCTTTCAGCAGTTTAGGTAATCTACCTTATTTACATACATATCCATGCTGACAGCCTAGAAACTACTTGGTTCACAGCCATGTGAGCTGGGTAATAGCAAGTATGCACAGTTGTATGGACCTGCCTCAAGGTCCTACAATACATTTGTGAAAACCATATTAGAAATTCTACTTTTTATTTTTTTACTTTTGTTCAGCATGTTTGCACACTGCAGAGCAGAGAGCAAACATGCCAAAATTATTAAAAAAAATATTACTAATTTTACACATTCCCTTCCTTTTTCAGACATCCACAATGTACCTATATATGCATATGATCTAACATTTTCTGGGGAGTTATGCCTATATTTGTGGACTTCTACATCACCTTCTGTCTGTGTAGACTCCTGTATGTGGAAAAATTCCACGTACACTATGAACACTGACACGGAGTCTACACGGATGCCTTTCTGCTCGTTTGGATCGCTCCAAGTGGCTCACTTGCATAAGATTCACCTGCTTATGAGGAAATGTGCATTCCATGGAAGTTTCCCTATTTGCATGTGCTTGAGCGCCACTAAGCAATGCTTATTGAATCTAAATTTGTTTGTTCTCATGTATGCATCATGGTGGGATGCGTATACCAAAAAAAAAAAAATCATGTAGACTTTACTGAATTTCCCCCCGTAGTTTTTCTTTCATAAATCTGCAATGTAAAATCAGCATCTACAGATGACATTTGCTACATGCACTAGTGTATATCCCATTGCCTAGCAAACAGGTAAAATATTTTACATTTTTTGTAACTCACACCATTTATCATATAAGGCATATCTAATAAAGTGTGTTTTCAGTAGAGGATTTTGGAGAAAAGCTTTCGAAATGCAAGTGGGTTCCTGCCTTTGATTTCAGGAAGCAAAGGTATTAATTGGCCTCCTGCTGATCAGGATTAAATGAGTAAAACTGCACTATATCCTAGCTGGTAAATGCTTTTCTGATCAAATGTTGTAACTAGAATAATCAAAAGATTGTAAACATCCAGGTCTTCCAAGGAACCTAAGATAGGAAGATGGACTTATCTCATCAAGTTTTTTATTGTTTTATTTGGATTAAAATTAAGACGGTCTTCAGAAATGAATAGTACAGCAGACTAAACAAACTAGCACAATGAATGGTAGCAAATATGGTGGGGTCACTGCAGAGGAACATGTACCTCCATCTAACAAGCAAAAGAAATTCTGTAGTTGTCATCACATGCTAATAACAATGCACTGATATGTAAATGAGTAACATTAATGTAAAGACCCCAGCTGTGTATGCAAGTGAGAGTAAACAACATAGCACAAGGATTCAGAAAAGTATAAAAATGGGGACCAGACAGGCCATAGTTAGTGTCAATGGAGGTGCCAATTGAGGTATAATTGGAGGAAACAGCTGCAGGGGAAGTCCACATGAGGCAGAGGCAGGCACAATCTACTATAGGACTTGCAAAGAAGTGGCATCTGGTCACAACAATGAGACAGATTAGATGCAACATAGATTAAAACTGCTGCATGCAATGCTATATCCAGGCTATTATGTACAGTACATTGACTGGTCATTCTGTATATTAGATATCACCCACCCATGGTTACAATTGTCATCATACGTACAGGTTGGGAGAGGCACAGTGACAGAAATGAACTCAATGCTGGAGGAATTAATGATGGGGACTGATTATACTGCATACAGAGGAGGCAGTGTTTCCTGAGGGAAATAGATGTTTGGCAGTACAAGTTACTTGTTCAGGATGGGTTCCAGTGATTACAGCTCCTGCAGAAGTGTTTGCACATTGTGCATATCTGTGTGTGTGTGTGTGTGTGTGTGTGTGTGTGTGTGTGTGTGTGTGTGTGTGTGTGTGTGTGTGTTGTGTGTGTGCGTGTGTGCGTGTATGAGAAACAGGTTCTGTGGGACCTCAAGTGGTAGAAATGTAGACCATGAATGTCCCCACCCAAAGTTGCACACCATCTGAAGAATGGCACTAACTGGCAATGGCAAAGGTGAACTATGAGACCTTGACTGCCTGGTCATGTCATGTGCCTGAATCCACATATGTCATGTCTGCACAGGCCGTTACACAGTGCTGCACCAGATAAACCACTGGTGGCTGTTGCATTGAGGATAGCAGTACATGAATTTGCCCTAACTGCCATGTGGGGTGTAACCACAGTCAGAACATATGAGCAGTGGCCATGGGAATGGCACTGGCCCTGCCTTCATGTGATGGGGCAAATGCCATTTCTATGGCCACTTCCCCATCACATGGAGACAGATGGAACCATGGAGGCAGTGATGTCACCCAGATGCCTGCCAATATGACAGTAAGGTGATCCAGTCATTGAAAACCCTCATGTATGTCATCATGCAGGTCTCACATTACACCTATCATCTTTGCCTTAGTAATGGTGACATCTGCCTGTGCCTACACAACTGTCATGCACTTACACTATGTAATGTCCATTGTGACTCCCATATCAGGCAATGACCAGAAATCAGTGCAAAAACATCCTCTGTCTAGCCACTCCCTTCCCCACGTCCCACACTCTTTCTAAGCACTGTTGCCCACTGCAGGTGCATAGGCAGCAGTTGATTGTGTTAGCTGAATAGGGATGTCAAGCATCACTTGTCCTTCCATGGGCTGTGGAGAGATGGGGCAGCTTCCACAAGCAACAAAACACCGGGTGTAGGTGGTATTGCATCCTAAACAGTCACCATTGTTGAGAGTGGGTCTATGCCATCAGACTGTGATACAGTAATGTTATTATCACTGCTAGTGTTCAGTGCAGTACTGGTATAGCCTGCTCCATGGTAGAGGACTCCATAACTATAGCACATAAGAAAGTAGACAGGTAAACAAATGCCTGGGTGTAACAGTACTAATATGTGGCAGTCCCACTATACTTTAAAGCACCAACTGCACAGATAAAGCTATGTAAGAAATATTTAAAAGTGTACCTTGAGTGGTACATCTTTGTGCCTGCATTCCAGCTGTACCTGCAGAGGAGATATGGTATTGTTGAACATGCCACAAACATGCCTATAAAATGTGTTACTGATATAAGGAAATATCAACGTGGTGCATCCCCAGCAGACTCATGAGATGCTTCATCCAGTTCAGCTCCTATATCCAGACGTCCACCTAGTATTATGGCCCAGTCACTCTCCCCAGACACTAACAATACTATTTTCTTCATGGAAATCAGAGTGGTCTGTGACAGTTGACCCCCATCTCTGGCTTTTCTCTCTTGTGAAATTGTGTGGGCATTAGGATGGCCAAGTAGGTCATGGTTCTGAGCCTGTAAATTTCCTAATAAGCTGCCTGTTGTGACCACTAACTGCATTCACATCAACCACCAGCTCATGCCACACATTTGAATGTCTAGCTGTGTCCAGAATTCACCATCGGTCTTCATGAAGGAAATACAGTAGCACATTTAGTCTCTGCCTGAGAAAACATCTCCGCAGGTGCCAGGTAACATACATCACAACCTCATAGTACAAGAATTGTAGACAATGCCAAAAATAATGGGGTGACAAAAGCCAAAATAAGAGGCAGTTTTTAAATATTACTTTTCTAAACTTAGAAAGCTGCTAGAATAACAGGGTTTGCATTAACATGCATTTTCTGAAGGGTGTGAAGTATGAAACAAATGTCTGTGTACTAGATATTAATTTCAATCCTCAGCAAATTACAAGAAAATCACTAATTTTATGAGGGACAAACCTAAAATATGAGACAAAACTCTGGACATTCTACAGAGTTTTGGACAATAGAATGGAATGTCAGGTATTTACCAGTAAATGTGGACATACAGCTATGGTCATGAAGTGGAGAGATATATCAACATCTGTAGTAGTTACACAACCATGTAGTGGTGACACTAGTATCGAGTGTTATGGATACCATACAGCAGTATCAGGGGATAGGCCACCATTGCAGTTCAGTAGATTAGCATAAGGACACACTGTGTTGTGCACATCCACAGGCAAATCTGTGGCTTCTTCAGAGCTGTACATTTCTTAAACAGCCTTGCTGCTGGAAGGGATACTATACCACAACCATGGATATCAACATTAATATGGAGCTGATACATGTAGGCCATTATTTTCCACCCAGAACCCTGGTACAATGGATAACAATGCATGACTATATGGTGACATCGGACTTTGTCTTGCAGTCTTTCTCTCCAGTGATGCACACCATGGGATACCTGCAAAAGCATCAATGTGATTCTGCTACCCTTTTCCTCAAAATAACAACCTGTGAAGGAGCTAACCTTTCTTCTATACAGAGACTGAAAGATGTGACACCATGCCTTTTCTAGCCAGTGAAAAGAGTAGATTACAGAGAGGGAACATGAATTCTATTGCAGTCATTAATAACTGGTGGTTCATTGTACATAGGTAAACATTCTTGCTCAGCAATATGCAGGATCTTTAGTTTGTGTTGCTGTACCTTTCTCATTCTCATTACATCGTGAAGTAGAGGACAGCTGTCTACTTTAACAGAAGTACCAAGCAATACTGTCCAGGCATCAGGGTACATATATGGCTTTGAACTTATTACTGCATATTTATTAGAGTTGTTTCATCACTTATGTTTGCATTGCTGCTAATTATTTTAACCATTATATACAGCATTAAGTTGAAGTATTTTTTATATACCTTGACGATGCACGTTGATCTGTTATACTGTCCATCTTACCACCTGAGATTTTCATTGGTGGCATGGTGATGCTGAATTGGATGACAGTGGATGCTTCATTACCATCATAGGTGTCATTGCTTACTTTGGAACTGATTGTTTGCCTTCAGATAGTGTCATGTCCATGGTCTTATCCAGGATGTTACTACATGGTACAGTGGTCAATCTGCAATGCCTTGTTATTCTGCCACATATTCCAACGCCCCAGATTGTGCCAATTACACCTGGCATACAATGATCATGTGTATGCCAGGCTGTCAGTTGATGCTTCACTGTGGCTGTCTTATGTCATGGTACATAATTGCCACCAGGTTTCAATGTTCCTTGTGTATTACTTATGGATATCTGTGACAGTGTCTCCATGACATGGTCTCAGTTGAGCCATGCATGTCACTGTTCAGTAGGCTATGTCTGTTCCCCAATGGTAAGCTCCTATGGGCTGACTAATTCAGGCTTTTGAGGTTTTTCAGCTGAGCTTCATGACCCCTTGTCATCACTATATTTAGAACCCACGCACTGTCCACATTCCCTACATATGATACTGATTAGGTAGCAATCATTATTGACTCATGTGGCAGACATTTGCCTGCATTCTAGACTGTTTCTTTTTTTTTGTGCCATTTCACAGTTAACATCATTTTCCTCTTCAAATGACTGTACTGCTTCCCAGTGTCACACACATTACTAATAACTGCTTTTGCATGTGTGTATTTTCTTTATTGTTGTCTTTGTTTTTTAAATCTGTCCTATGCTGTTTTATTTTTCTTCATCTATGTTCATATTTTATGCACTGTTCACATTGATCATTATTAAGTTAATATCCCAAGCTCATCTTTTTAGGACAAGGTACTCAGTGACTGACATCAGTGTTCTGCTGCCCTCTACAGTCTTATTTAGTTGATCTGTGTGAGATTATCTAGTTATTTATCAATCTATTTTAGGTCAGTAGGCTGGACCAAAGGCCATTTTCTAGCTATAACCTGTTACAGTGTGTATGTAGAAAGAAAAATGGAAATAAAACATTCAGCGTAAAGTTAGGAGCAACTGCTGAGAGCTGCACTCCATCAGCAATAGCTGCCGGTCACTGGTGCTGTGAGCATGTGTACATGTGTTAACATATCTGCATGTGGGTGTTTATGTTCAGCTGTATCTATAAATAGTTTTAAACCTTTATGTTTTAGTGTTGAGACATACTTGTATTTGTTTATTATACACGTGTGCATGGCATGCTTACACCTTATTGCTGATGGCTTGGGTAGTCCTTGTGATTTCATAGATTTTAGGTCTATGATGTGTTTGTAGATCCCTGGAACTTTTGATGACATGTCATGTCACATAACAGCTCTGATATGCAAACTAGTTGTCCATAAATTGTGTTAGTGATGTTGTTGATATTATCTTACTCTTGTACTGTGAATCACAAGCACAATTATAGAAAAAAGTAGGAAATGCCATTCTGATCCACTAACAGAAAGTACACAGACACTGTAATGCAGAGTTGATGTAATATCTTTTATTGGACCGACATAAATTTTACAGAATATTAACAGACCTTCATCAGGAGTTGCTAAGTTATTGATGTTAGATACAGTCAGTCCTTTAATATGATGTGTAATGAAAAAGGCAGGTACTATCAACAGAATAAGAGATTAGGCTATAATGTATAGAAACTGTGTGCCTTTAGTACACTATACAGTTTGTGCTTTAGTTAACTGAAAGAAAGTAAGAGAGAGAAAGAGAATATTTTTGACATGCGAGTCTAAGATTCTGATATATACTCACGAAGAGAAGCAGTTTATTTATGTTAAAATATTCTGAATATCAAGGCCTTGCTGACTGTTACCTTTATGGTTATTCATGTTTTGGCAAGAATGTAACCACTCTCTTAGCATGAATAAAACATAAGTGAAAAATTGTTAACTTTCTGATATAGTCAACATTTTGGACTCGGGGTAAAATCATCATTAAAACATGCGTTACCAAATTAAGATGCATCTGTTGCCCTTCCTTACACCTTATTTGTGTCCACTGTAAGTTGCTCAGGGAGAACGGTTCTTAAGTGCTATATTGCTTTATGAAAACAAGATTCAGGTTCAAACTACTGACTGCCAGATTGACAAATGAATTATCTTACTCTCCATTTACATTCTTTCAAAAGGTGTGTGGAAGTAAACAACATGTCTAATCCAGAATGATCACTTTGGGAAAACATGCTCCCAGTGACTTGTACTGACAAGTAACTGTCTGTCTATGTGCATTTCTATGTTTATTCATCATAGTTATGAGTGTTTGGCCTGTCTCTCCTATATAACCTGTCTCTGGACATTTTAAGCATTGGATTAGACAACCCTCACTCTTAGAAATGCATGTAAATGATCTCTGTAGTTTGAAACATCTCTGCTGTGAAGTCATTATGTTGGAAGCAATACAAATCATCTGATATGATTTGCATTTTGAATGGTTGTAAGGTTTTCTATCATTTTGGACTGTATTCTGCTTTGGTCTAAGTATGCTTCTCACAAGACAATTTTTTAAATTTAATAGTTGTTTAAATAACAATAGTGGGAGCGCTTGAAAACATGTTTCTCAACTTGGTCATCTTCACACAGAATATTGGTTATGATTCTTCAGAGTATTTAAAGTTTTTTAATGATTTGCTGTCACTAGTGGAACTGTTCCCATTGATCCTCTCCCTATACTGGAGCAGCTTCTCCTTTGATAGTGTCACTGCTCTTTCTTCTACTCTGTCACTCTTCTCATAGACTGTTCTCAAGCAAACATGGATTCTTTAAGGTATGCCAGCTTGTATCTCATTCTACCTCACTAGAACTAATGCAGTGATATTGAACTTTTTGGCTGTGAGGAAGTTATAACTGACCCCTTTGTATGGGTGGAATGATTACTGACTCTGTGCAGATACATCTGCCTGACAGTTGGTTTCCTGTGAGCATTAATGTAGGTCATTACCACCATGGTACTCCATTGTCTATGACTTTTGTGTAGGCAGTTTCTTTGTTTTTTGCACAACAAGGCCTTAGGCACTGTACACAGTGTCTATGAATGCAGCCCAAAGTTTTTGAAGTTCAGCGATAATGTTATAAACCTGCTTATGGTGATGTACTTCTAGACAAAATTAACAGGCCATGCCTACTTATGCCTCACATTTTATTCACAGAAGAGCAATTTACCCACATCTATACTATGCAGTTTATAAACATACTCCAAGTCAAATTAGTGTTCTTCAAATGAGCTGGTATTGGTTCGGTTCTGCTAAAAGACCAGTGTCAGCACTTTTGATGACAAGTATGGCCTATGCATAATTAAGCTATGTTCTTTGTTTCTTTCTGTCTTTCATACTATTCATGTTTATATTTAAGGTAAGTAGTTAGGATCAAACACTCCCTCTTTCATTGAAGTCATGCATTACAATTTTAAATCCAACAATTTCTGTGAAACATTTGCATAAGGTACACTAAGAATATTATATATTCAACATGTTACACATACAGAACATAGAAGAAGATATGCAGATGATCATACATTATTAAGCAGCATTCACAGTTATGAATTCATTTTAAAAACAGTGGCGCATACATCCCACATCAGATTTAAAGCCTGTAAATGAACATGCATCTTACCACAGGAATTATTTAACTAATGATTCATACAAGTACACATTGTACTAACAGAAAAGAAGTTAATTAGTTGGAATTTAAATTACTGATTTGTAGGGATGATTCTGATATTAGTATAAGGGTTTCACATGCTTTAGGAACGCAGAAAGAAAAGCTTTTTGAAGCACTGTAATGAGTACTGCATTCAGAAGTGTAGCTGTGCACTCACTACCCTGTGCCAGTACCATGAACTAGTGCCCCGCCCCTTCAGCTCTTCAGGTGAAGGGCAAAGTAAAAAAAAAGCACTTTAGTCTATCCGTATTAAGCACAGATCCACTCCCAAGCTGATCTGAACTTGAAGAGTAAAAAAAAATGGGCATTCCTTCTACTGCCACACCAACCCAGTGACCAGATGCACAATACACTCCCTCCTGCCCAGTCATTCAGGTCCCGTTTCTGTGCCCTACCTCTCACCCTTATCCTTTCTATTAAAAAATAAATAAATAATTTCTTCATGTAAATTGTAGCAAACTGCTTGCTACAGTTTATACCCTGCCTGCATGGAGTGCTACAGTGCTCAGATTATAATTAAAAAAAATGTTTCTAACTTTTAAACTGTAGCTAACTGTTTGCTACAATGAAACAAGCAAGCAGATGCTACAGTTAAGACCACACACGGAGTGCTATCGCACTCAGGGTTGACCTCAAATGCAATACCAGCTTTAAAAAAAAATGGTATTGCATTCAATATCAAGATTGGCTTACCATGCCCCCAACACTTTGTGCACAGGGCAGTTGTCCCTCTCACCCTGCTCTAGGTACTTCACTGATTGCAGTGTCAGTGAGTAAAGGCAATTTAACAATGAAGAAAGAAGAGTCTGAATAAATTGTCTCAAAGTGAGCAGAGACACAACTGTAGGGCAATATTCCAGAAAAACGGTTTTGAAAATCAGGAAGCATGAGGGGATGTCTGCATTTAATGAAATTGGTAAGATACTGGCTTTGTTAATTGTGAACAAAAATGTCCAAGCCTAGGAAATGTAACTATGAATATGACCATTCTATTTAACAATACTTCTAGTTAGTTGCATTTGGAAAATACCCCTCCCCCTTGTGATTAAAGCTATACCTTACTTTGAGGAAGGAAACAATTTTTCTTTTGACAACAGCAATTCTAGATTCATATACTAAATACTGTGACACCTGATGTCAGGCAGGGTTCACCTCTAATCAAAGTGTAAGAAATAATGTAGCATTATTTTCTAAAGGCTTTTTAAACAGTTCACATTTTCTAGTCATTTGTTTTTTCTGTTAAAGAATATTTATAATAAGATGGGCACTGTTTGCCCCAAGCTAACCACCCCCTGCTTGGCTTCACTTCCATTGCTCCCATCCTATACTCCACTGAAACCCTATGGATGCAGCTTCCTAGATGAAGGGAAGAGGAATAGGGGCATTGTTGGTGGACAGCCAGTATTGTCCCAGTAGAGGCCATCACAGGTAGGGAGGGAAGTGGAAGTGAGACTATGGTTTGTGATGAGAGCGGACATGAAAATGGCAGTATCATATAAACTCTCATGCTTACTAATGTTTTCCCTTTAAACCTTATCCCCCTTCCATGCTGACTTTGTTTTAGAGATTAAGTCAAGCCACAATACTTGCTAGTGATGGCATTCCTGTCCTGGGCCAGCTATGACCATGCTTCCTTGGTCCTCTGACATGCCCAATCTACAGATTGCTCCATGCACCAGCATGCACTGGGGCTTGATGAATTCTGCTCCTACTTCAGCTTTGTCTCTCCCACCAGGATTAACCATCTACCATGCTAACTCCATCAGACTCCCAAGCTGCTAACAGAAATGGCATCACCTGGACCATAGTCACTGCTACATACCTCTATGCCACTAGGCTGACAGAATATACTTTTCTTACTTTGGCAGAGATACATTTTCAAATTCTAAAGTTTGTCTCCACTGCTCTAATTCTTTTGATGATGGTGACATTAGTATGATTTCACTATTTATTTCTAATTTCTAATTTATGCTTTTTTATGAGGATAATGATGCTACATTTAGAGACATTAAAGATGTGATCGTTACTAATGAACCAGGACAACTTTGGCACCTTGAGTTCAATTAATTATGTGATCAAGTCTACATTTATTAGGAAATCTAGTTATCCAATGCTCATTCACTGCTTTTAAATTGGAGTCGAATAGTTCAGAAAATAATATGCCCAAGAGGAAGCCCCCACTATAAACCTGTCAATTATTTCATTATATGGAATAGTGCTAAATGCCATCTCCTGGTTAAGATAAGCATTATGAATTGTCAGCTCTTTAACAAGTGCTGTTCCTACTTATTCCAAAAATGAGATTCAAAAGGAAAGACTCCCTTAACAAAAATAAATAAATAAATAAATAAATAAAAGACAAATAAACTATCAGTCACAATAATTTCCAAAAAAAATCATGAAACCCAGGTAGTGTTCCAAAGCTACAAGCCTTTATTCATCACAGACAAGTGATCCTCAGTACAGGAAAATCAGAAATATTTTAAAAATGTTAAGCATATCAGCTTTTATATACATAAAAGTAGGTTTGGAAAATGTACTTATTGTTTAATTTTAAACCAGCCTATTCAAGGCAAACAATATAAACAGGGCCATAAACATGCATTTTAGAAGAAGTGCCCGCCCCCATCTGATGATTAGATCAAACTAAACCATAGTTAAGGAAAGTACTACCTATTAGCAATCCACTTTCCAAAATCAAGTATTAAGAAAAACATAAAATACATATAAAAAGTCTTTTAACTAAAATGGGTTGCAAATAGATAGGTAGTGTTTTCCTTAACTAGGATTTACTTTGATCTAATCAAAGTGTGTGGGTATAAGTACTTGTTTATATTGTTTGCCTTGAATAGGCTGGTTTAAAATTAAACAATACAGGTACAGCGGTAGCATTGTTGCCTCACAGCAAGATGTTCTCCTGTTCGATTCTCGGCTGGAGTATCTTCTGTGTGGAGTCTGCATGTCCTCCCTGTGGTCGAGGGGCCTCCGAAGGACATGCGTGAATGGGCGTGCCTTCACTGAGGGCTGGGCGTCAGGCTGGCAACTCGGCACCATAAAAATTGACTGCCAATCATTAGCGGACTGGAGTTCCACTGTGGCGACCCCTAACCGGAAAAGCCAAAAAGACAAACAAACAAACATGTATTTTCCACACCTGCTAAGTATATAAAAGCTGATATGTTTTACATTGTTAAAATATTTATTTTTTGTTACTGAGGATCGCTTGTCTGTGACGTATAAAGGTTTGTTGCTTTGGAACACTACCCGGATTTCATGATTTTTGGAAATGATTGGCACCAAAGTTTTAAAACCACTAGTTTTGTTGTTTTATATTTTGTTTTCCTCAACACTTATGATGGTTGAGGTTGGAACTAGACAGATTCCTATACTTTTTTATTTTTTATACACCCTTAACAAAACCATCTTATTTCATATGCAACAGAATCAGATCTCCTATATTATTTTAAGTAAGTTCATTACAACTGGCTCTATGATTTTGCATTGAATGCTAGTCAGAACAATGAGTTTTAAATTATTTACCCACATTCCTTGTGAACTGATATTACTAAAACCTGTTAATTTAGCTCAGACAAACATTTTTTTTTTAACTTTTACTGGACTTTAACAGCAAAATGCAATCTTTGAGGCCAGTCTTATCAACAGTTTTACTGTTTTTTAACCCCTCCTGATGACAAAAATTAAAGTTCATTGTTTGTTTTGTATGGCTTCTTCATCATGATGACTGAATTTTATGTGGTACTGATTGTCTAAGATACTGCCTCCCACTTCTAAAATTCATATTTGCTGCTTACTGTACAGGTCACCTACGTCACTTCCTGAATCAGTGTTCTGTGCTCATCTGATAAAGGGACACACAATGGTTAATACTAGTGTTCTAGAACTCCAAGTCCTGATGTTTATATTAGAATACAAGCTACTTACCGCACAGTTTTCATGTTTCCTCTTGTCCAAGTCATACATCTCAACCTCTTAGCATAAAAAAAAATCTGGACAAAGACAAAAATAATGGAGAGACAAAGGCCCCAAAAGAGGGACCAATTTTAAATATTGTTCTTATAAATGTAGAAAGTTGTTAGAATAAATGTGCCCTGTTTTCATACCCTTTTGAAAGGCTATGAAGTCTGAAACTCAAATGTATCTTATTAGTTGGTGACATAAATCTTGACAAATGAGATGTTTGGCCAAGTGGACTTCTACTGCATTCTCTGGCTTTCTCCCACTTCCTAATGACCCAGTGTTTAAAAAGACTAAATATTCTAAGTATAATATTTCCCTTTGTTTTACCCTTGTTTCCAGGGTCATGATGACAACAATCAGTGATCCCATTATTATATCTGATTAACTAGAAAAACATATCCAAAAGTTGAAGATTTATTTAATTTTTTCATGTTATAAACTGATTCTAACTTATTCTATGGACAGATACTTTAGTGGTCAGGTATATAAGGACTGCAAGACAAACATAATTTGTGTACGGAGTTAGTAACAGAAAGTACTTCTTAAATTTTACACATGTGAGTTCTAGCAATGTTTGTACCTATTATACACAAATGCAAAACAGGAAGTTGTTAAGAAATGTATGGCATTTAAAAGTGCTCATGTTGGTACAAAAAAAATGCATGTCGTCCTGTTGTGTTTAAATGTATAAGGACTAATTGTAAATGTGATATTTGGATACCAAGCTAACCCATCCTATCATAACAGTTCACTATATGAATAAATTAATTTATAGTTTAATGATACACTTTGAAATTTATTTGTGAAACCACAAAACATCATTGTGCTGTGACTTATTTTTACATTTCAATATGTTGGACAGCACAGTGGCACAGTTGTTAACATTGCTGCTTCACAATGCTTGGTTCTCCCTAAATGCAGCAAAATAGATTCCTTCCCCAGGATTTAATAAAATCCATGTAGGCACAGTGTACAGTCTACATGGAATGTTACCATGTCTGTGTACATGGTTGCCTCTTGGCAGTGCGCCATGCATTTTAAAGATGTTGCATTGCCAAGGGAGAGCTGAGGAACACGAGTATTGAATCAGTGTAGGGAGAGGTGTAGTGCAGTGGTAGCTGGTGACTTTAAATTAAAGGGGGGATGCAGGAGACAGCTGAATGGGTGGGGCCAATGGGAAGGGATGTGGCCAACTAGAAAGGGGTGGGGTTATGCTTAAAACCACAACTGGAACTTTAATTAAATATGCTGCCCTGTGTGTCAAACCATCATTATGAGAGTCCAATCAAGACAAAATAAAGTGTAGAAGAAAAAAATATTTCAACGCATTGGCTACATGACAGCTTACTTAATATCTATATGGAAACAAAAAAGTTGTAAGGCATGACAAAATAAATTACTTTTTAAATACATGACTGGAATACCAGTCAAAATTAAGTATAAAAACAAGCTTCTCCTTGCACTGCAGTATTAATTATAATTTATATTCAGCTTTATAAAAGTACCAAGTAACATGCTGAAAGTAGCAATCTCTGTGATACCCCCACTTGTAAAAATATTCCTTATCCAAAAAAGACTTGCTGCCTGATGATAACTATCTACTTTTTTCATAGGGAAAACATGATCAAAGTAAAAAATGAACGGCAAACAAGAAACAAGCTCAAAATGAATTGCTTAAAGGATTAATGCACATGTTATGGACCACACATGATAGACTGGCATTCTAGTTAGTTTACGGGTAAAGCCTGCAAAGATGACTGCAAATCTCCAACAAATGTAATTCTGAAAATACTGTAATCCTGTTCTTTATTACAAATACTGTCATATGCATTTCAATACCTAAGGCTTGTACATTATCGAGTTATGTAAATATTATCTGCATGGAAACAACAAAAGGGCTTTCAGTGTTGGTAATTATTTAACTGTATGCTTATTAAAGGTTACTTGCATTTTACAATCTCAGAAAAGCCTACCTGATGATCATTAAAGCATTGCTACTTAAACACAGAGCAGCAGGGCACTGAGACAGCATGCATTTTCTGAATAATAAGAAGCATGAATCAACAGTATAAAAATATGACAGAAAACCAATACATTCTGCAAAATCAAGGACAGATGAAAAGCCACTGTTGTACTTGTGTCTACCTTGGATGGTGGGATACTATGCACACTTACACTGCATAACTGCTCCTTGCCTTGCTTGTACACATCAAGAGTCACTACATGGGGGAGTGGGGTGCAACAGGTATGTCACAATTTGAAATGTCTCTGGTTGACGGTGATGGCTCTGACACTCATACCTCACAACCTCAGAGCAAGAAATTTGGACAAAGCCATACACAGACAGAAGTAGGATAAAGGACAAAAATAAGGACAATTTTTAAATATCGTTCTTATAAACTTAGTAGGTCTTGCATTAGTATGAATTTTCTGAAGGGTATGAAACCTGAAACTCAAATGTCTGTCATTATTTTCTAACAGCAATCTCTAATGATTTGCCACTAATTTGCCAGAAAACCACAATTTTATGAAAAATGGACCAAACATGTGATGCAAAAATATAAAATTGATAATCAAAACCAGAAAACTGGAAGAAGTACACGGACTGAAAACTTTGTGAAAAATTTAATCCAATGACCAAAAGCACATTAACGTCTCCTCTTTACATAGTACGTTTTCGTCTTCCAAACCAGAAAGACTTCATCAGATGCACATTGTTTAAATAAATCACATGTATATACCATACATATGTAAACATAAACCAATCATTTTATTTCAATTAATTTAAAAACAACCAATAGGTTGACAACTTTGTGTCATATTCATGAATAATTCATTTATTATTACCATATTTTACTTCCTTAAATGCCAAGCCACTTTTACTTTTTTGGTTTTAGAACAAATAAAATGTGATGGTAGGGGTGGACCATGGGAAGAGAGAATAGAAGTGAGGGAATTGTGGTGGCAATTGACTTTAGATGCAGGGAATAAACCAGGCTTAAACGAATATATTTCTATTTTGCCTATTTTGAAGTTAAGGTCTGCCAAGTTGTGAGTAATCACAACCCATTCCATTATTGTTTAGGCAAACAAAGTAAACAAACTGAATATATGACTTTGAATATACATTTTAGTTTCCAAAATATATAACTTTAGTTTTATCAATACTTCATATAACAGCCAATATTTTTATGAATAAAAACCGTTATAAACATTTATGTATTTAATAGCACAGAATAATTTTAAATAGTTTTAAAACAGTTTTATAATGTTTTAAATAGGATGATAGTAGTTATGTTTTTTACCCAGAGATCTATTTTATTTAATATTTATTAAACAACTAAGCATTTTTAGCAGCAAGATATTTTTTAAGAAGTTGGCGTTTAAGGAAGTAAAATATGGTAATAATAAATGAATTATTCATGAATATGACACAAAGTTGTCAACCTTTTAGTTGTTTTTAAATTAATTGAAATAAAATGATTGGTTTATGTTTACGTATGTATGGTATATAAATGTAATTTATTTAAACAATGTGCATCTGATGAAGTCTTTCTGGTTTGGAAGAAGAAAATGTACTATGTAAAGAGGAGACGTTAATGTGCTTTTGGTCATTGGATTAAATTTTTCACAAAGTTTTTAGTCCGTGTACTTCTTCCAGTTTTCTGGTTTTGATTATTGTTTTTTTACGCTGGAAGAAGCCTCATCTTGGTTTATTTGTGGTTATTTGGCTATCCCGGACTATGGAAACTACTTTGCTCGCTGAGCCTAAGGGACAGGAAGAGCTTGGTGCAACATGTAAGCTGATTGGACAGCTTACGGAGTTAATAGACTTGTTGACTCCCCTTAGCCTTGCGTTAGTACGTAAACATGGAGAAGGTAGCCCACGGAGGGTTTATACGGTGGAAAAAACAAATGGACATAGCGATGAAGAAAATAGAGACAGGAGAGAGCTTATAGGCGTGAATTTGGACGCCGGCGATCCTGATGACCAAGCAATTGATTCTTTTAATCCGCTATCAACACCCAACATTTTGGCAGGACAGGGTGTTAATGATGAGACTGAACTTGGCAAAGGGAGTGCAACGAAGAACTTGCCTGGTCCTCACAGGCTGAATACAGGTACTGATTACCATGGTTCAAGTGAAGACATGAAAGCATGGTTTAATAACAAATGTGAATTGAGAACTCATTTTAATGTCAAGGACACTAAAGCCAGCAATATTACTTATCACAATATGCTTGATGAGTTATTTAAGTTAACATTGAAATTTAGGAATTTAAAAATTGAAAATGAATATCTTGCTGAGTGTGTGAATAAGGAAATTGTCCCTAAAGGACTAAGATTATGGAAATTTCCTAACAATGTTGTTTTGGGCTCTGGGTTTCATAAAGATTTGTTAAATGTGTTTAACAATTGTGGTTTAAATGTTTTAAAATTGATGATAAAGGAGAATAACAAAGTAATGGAGACGGTACAAAAAGATATTTTGGAACTTGATTTATGTATTAAAAATGACTTATTGTTTACTATAAATGAAGAAAGAACTAAATATTTTAACATTAGGAAAGATGTAGATAGTAAGTGTAATGATGTGATTCAAAGAAAACTGAAGAAATTGGAAAGGGATATAAAGGAGTATAAAAATGAAACTTGTTATCCGAAGCCACCATGTAGAAATTTTGTAAGGGAAAGGGATAGACCCTATAGTAATTTTAATAGTAAAGGTGGAGAGGTAGAAGGTTTTGACACCACTAACGGTCTTGACAATGACCAAATGATTTATGACCAAGAATTTCCACCCTTAAGGAGATCTGAGAGGTTGTTAAATAGAATGGAAAATCAACAGGGACAACAGAATTTTCAGGGGAGGGGGGGAGAGGGAGAGGACGTTACTAAGCGTGTCTCAAATAGAAGCCCTCCCCACCCCCATAACCCAGAATATAGTTGTGGACAATGATATCAAATTTACTTTAAACAACTTTTCTATATACAATTTCAGTGGCATACCATTAGATAAAGAGCATTTTGACTTATTGTCAAAAGGATTGAAATTTATTCCGTTCAAAATAGGGGATATAGCCAGATCCCTAATGGATATAAAAATGTTCCTAAGGAAGGTGAATTTAGACATTTTATTACCTGGTTCTAATTACACCTCTAACAATGTGTTCAAATGGAGAACTATATACAATCCACCCCTACACCCCCAATTAAAAAATCTAGAAAAAATTCTAGAAAAAGAAATTAGAAAAGAACAATATAACCATTGGACACACAAGGACAATTTGAGTCAGGAAGAAAAGGTTTGTTTGGATAATTTAAGAAAAAATGTTTCAATCAGAGTAATGAAGCCTGACAAGGGGGAGGGGTGGTCATTATGGACACCATACAATATGAATGTAAAATGGATAATATCTTGTGGGATGAAAGAAAATACTCCTCTGTTTCCAAAAATGAGGTTAATATATCATATAATAAAATAGATTCTAATTTATTTGATATGATGCAAGAGGAATTGATAGACTTCAATACTTACAAGTATTTAAAGGTAGAAAAACCTCGAATTCCATCATTATTTGGAATCCCAAAGATTCATAAAAATGAAACCGACCCACCATTTAGACCTATAGTCTCTGCTGAAGGGTCAAAGACTCAACCTCTAGCCAAGTATTTGGACACTAAATTAAAAAATATTTGGATGGGAAAAACATTTATTTTAACGGACTCTTGGGATTTATTAAAATCTATTACCCCAGATTTATATGATGAGAATATGATTTTTGTGACCATAGATATTATAGATTTATTTTCCTCCATTCCTTGGGTTGAAGGAATAAGGATGTTTGAAGATATCATATATCAAGAAAACTATTTAACGTTGGAAGAAAAACTGATGTACATGGTTAATGGATATAGTGTTGAGAAATAACTTTTTATATTTTAAAGGTGAATGTTATCAACAGAAACAAGGTGTAGCTATGGGGGCAGCATGCGCCCCCACTTTTGCTAATATTGTCCTTTCCCAATGGGAAGAAGAAAATATTAAAACAACAGAATTTAGGCAATATTGGAAGCTATATCGTAGGTTTTTGGATGACATCATAATTTTTTGGAATGGGGAAAAGAAAAACTTAATGATTTTCTTATATGGTTGAACACTACATGTCCTTTTTTAAGGTTTACTCACAATATTACAGAAAATAAAGTGGAATATTTGGATATTGAGATATATAAATTGAATAATAAATTAGAAACAAAAGTATTTAGGAAAAAAACATTCTGTAATTCCTTTTTACATTTCAACAGTGCACACCCTTTACATTGTAAGAGAAATATTGTAAAGGGGCAATTTATTAGAGGGAGTCGAATGACCAGTAGAAGTGAAGACTTTGAAAAAGAATGTAACCTTTTGGAGTCTATGTTTATAGAGAGAGGTTATCCATCCAACTTTGTTAAAGATATAAAGGAAGAAGTTTTAAAAGGTAGAAACGATAGGTTTAAACCTATAATTTCAGGAAAGAACACAAATGAAATAAGAACTTTACAGAAAGATAATAATAACATGAATTTTGAAAAAACTTTAGTGTTAGAATATAATGGGATTAATAATATAACTAAGAAAAAATTTCTGAAGGAATGGGAACGTTTTATAGCCATCACAGATATAGAAAAAATACCTAAAGGCCCACAAAAGGTTACATACAAGAACTCAAGTAATTTGAGATTATTATTAGAAAATAAACCTAGAAAGGTAACCAGGAATAAAGTGGATACTTACAAATGTGGCAGTTGTAGTCAGTGTCAATATATTATAAATAAGGATAAATTTTACTTAGAAAGTAGAAAAAAATGGTTGGTCAACAAAGAATATTATAATTGTGATTCAAAAGGACTTATTTATTTTGCAGTTTGCACAGTTTGTAAATCCTTCTATATAGGTAAAACAGAGAGAAAACTCAAGAGAAGGATTTACGAACACTATTATGAAATATCTATTAAAAAAGATACTAATGCACTTTATAAACACTTGACTTTATGTACACAAGCCACTTTTACTTTTTTGGTTTTAGAACAAACAAAATGTGATGGTAGGGGTGGACCATGGGAAGAGAGAATAGAAGTGAGGGAATTGTGATGGCAATTGACTTTAGATGCAGGGAATAAACTAGGCTTTAACGAATATATTTCTATTTTGCCTAATTTGAAGTTAAGGTCTGCCAAGTTGTGAGTAATTACAACCCATTCCATTATTGCTTAAGTAAACAAAGTAAACAAACTGAATATATGTCTTTGAATATACATTTTAGTTTCCAAAATATATAACTTATTAAAGGTTTATTAATACTTCATATAACATCCAATATTTTTATGAATAAAAACTGATATAAACATTTATGTATTTAATAGCACAGAATAATTTTAAATAGTTTTACAACAGTTTTATAATGTTTTAAATAGGATGATAGTAGTTATGTTTTTTACCCAGAGATCTATTTTATTTAATATTTATTAAACAACTAAGCATTTTTAGCAGCAAGATATTTTTTAAGAAGTTGGCATTTAAGGAAGTAAAATATGGTAATAATAAATTAATTATTCATGAATATGACACAAAGTTGTCAACCTATTGGTTGTTTTTAAATTAATTGAAATAAAATGATTGGTTTATGTTTACGTATGTATGGTATATAAATGTGATTTATTTAAACAATGTGCATCTGATGAAGTCTTTCTGGTTTGGAAGACGAAAACGTACTATGTAAAGAGGAGACGTTAATGTGCTTTTGGTCATTGGATTAAATTTTTCACAAAGTTTTCAGTCCATGTACTTCTTCTAGTTTTCTGGTTTTGATTATTGTTTTTTTACGCTGGAAGTAGCCTCATCGTGGTTTAAAAATATAAAATTGCCACATAATACAGCTGGGAACTTGTCAAAGAAATGACGCTTTTTTAATATTAGTACTGTTAACTTGAGCAGCTAACAAAGTAAGAGAATCTACATGCATTTCTGAAATAAAAGTAATCTATAACTCTGATCATTACAGTTATTTATAATTGTAAACACCCCACATTTTCTTCCAAAATTGTCATTTTGTGGTGGGATTATTAAAGGGAGAACAACATTTTGAACCAAAATCGGGGATGGTTGAGAGGTTTGAATATTCCTAATTCTATAAAGTGATTTATTTGCATGTACCTCTCAACATCTTAATGCAGTCAATCTGGACAAGGCCAAATATATTGGGGGAACATACAAACAGTCTAAAAATTGCTCTTGTATAAACTTAAGACAGTTGATAGAATAACAGGTCTTGCTTTAGCATGCATTTTTCTGAAGGTTATGAAGTCTGAATCTCAATGTCTGTCATTATTTAGTGACTTCATTCCTAGATGATTTTCCAGAAACCCACAATTTTTATGAGGAACAAACCAAAAATAAGAAGCAAAAATCTATTCATTCTGCAAAAATCTGGACAGTTGAGATGTATACTTTAGCCGGGGCTGTCTGAGTTTGCTGCCCTTCCCCCCTCACAAAATCATGGTTGAATGGAGCATCCTCCCTGCAGCCATTCCATTGTCCCACTCCTTAGTTATTTCGCCCCATTTACATAAACACTGTAATGTGCATACTTATTTACTTCTGTGATGATTTGGATTTCATTTGAAAGTTTTATTTTGCATTTTTCAGCACAAACACTAATAGACATCTGGTAAACAAAGCAATGCAGTCTCACAGTGAAAATAGACTTAGCAATAAAACTTCTCTGCCCTTGAAACTCACATTCATTGAAACAGCATTGAAATCCACATTCAAAGAAAATACATTTTGCCAGTGGCAGATAACGATTAATTTTGGGCTGTTTTCAAATCATATTCCCCTTGCACATGCAACATACATGTGCTCTTTGATAGACCTTCCTGATTGTATTAAATTATATTCCTTGTACACTACAGTACAGTTGTTAGAAGGCATTTTAAATGTATTGTTTTGAATATTTTTCCAGTAAACAATGAAACAAAATGCATGCACCAATAATGACAAAACTGCCCAATTCAGAACATTTCCATCATAAAAGTCTACTCAGACTTCTACAGTCCACCAGTATCAGTAAATATGCACAATCTTTGAAGAAGTAAAAGTCATCTAAATAATTCCATATTAAAGAGATATGTAACTAACAAAGAGGTTGCTGCTAGCAAACAACTTTATGTTTCATTGTTTCATCTAGAAATAAAGTGCCTGCTGCCCTTGAGAATTAAATTGCCTATATTACATTAAAAAATGATAAGCTAGTAATACTACAATAGGGAATGGATGGCAAACTTATAACAGGTTCATAGTTACTAGGTATCTTCACCAAAAAGGACTGCAGCATCCATTCCTTTTACAACACAGTACAGTATCAGCAATGCATCTCCATACTGTGGGAGTAGAACCCACAGAATTTTGCATCAAAAGCAAGAACACTACTGTTTGTGCTGTTAACAACACAGGCAGACTCAGCATAAGCAGCACTAAACTTCTGTTCTCAGGCAGCTATCAGCTCCTTGTAAAATTTACTTGACACTCATCTGTATCTCTAAACTTTGCAGCACAAGAAATCTGGAAAAAGCCAAAATTTATTGGTGGGGTGGGGACAAAAGCTCCAAAACCAGGGACATATTTTAAACATTGCTTGTATAATGTTGGAAAGTTGCTAGAATAAAATGCTGTAATACCAATATACATTTCACTGTCAAATCTTGAACCCAGAACCATGTGCAAAACAGTCATAGCAACATAACCACTATGCCACATCAGCTGTGTTGTGAAAGAGAGGAAGATGGAAACTTAAATGTCTACCATTTAGTGAATTCAGTTCTCACCATAGCTGTCAACCTCTAAGCACAAAACACTTGAATAAAGCCAATAATGGGGGAATACAGTCCCCAAACATATTCAGTGAATTCAGTTCTCACCATAGCTCTCAACCTCTTAGCAAAAATCACCTGGGCAAAGCCAGTAATGGGGGAATACAGCCCCCAAACATATTCAGTGAATTCAGTTCTCACCATAGCTTTCGACCTTAGCACAAAAACCCTGGAACGAAGCCAATAATGGGGGAATACAGTCCCAAACTAGGGACAAATTTCAAATATCCATCTTATAAACTTAGAAAATTGCTAAAATAAAAGTTTGTGTTACCATGCACTTTCTGAAGAATATGAAGTCAGAAATTCAAATGCCTGTCATTTTTATTTATTCAATATTTGTTAACCAGGAAAGTCTGACTTGTAACAAAAGCAAACTTTCAGCAGAGGCCCAGGGAGAAACAGTCCAGACACATGTATTTGTAAGATGGGAGGACACCAGTGCACCTAGAGAAAACCCACATAAACACAGGGAGGACATGCAGACTCCACACAGTAGGCACCCCAGCCAAGAACCAAACCAGAGAATCTGTAGCTGGTCAGGCAACAATGCTACCACTACACCATCAACTATGTAAGGCAACAACAATACAGAGACCACAGATTTTATGAGGAACAAAACACAACAAATATGAGACAAACATCTGCTAAGTTTAACAAATGGTGGTGGGTAGGGATTCAGGCTATTGTTACCTGCACCCAAGGTACAGGGTTCAAGCCTGACAACCCACCCACCCACCACCATGTAGCCTGAGTTCTCTCTATCCACCAGTATATAACAAGTGGGGCATTACACACACACTCACACTATTACTTTGTTTTTTCATGATTTTTTTTAGTTTGTATTTTGTCTTTTCACAGCTGGGGGGGCTGTAGTCCTATAGCATGAGCCACCCCTGGTGTAGTTTTAACCATGTCCACAGATGAGTAAGAGAATCACTGGACTGTCCTTTAGTATTATTTTATTTTTTTTATTTTTTAATAAAAGAGCATGTTTGCGCAGGGCAGAGTGCAGCAGTGCTAAGCTGCACCCAGACAATTGCCAGACATCTAAAATTACAAACCGGATGGATTTAATTATTTATTTAAATGTATGTTTAAACATCTCTGGGCATGTTTGCACAGAGCGGCGTGTACATGTAGCTCAGTGTTATATGTAAAGATATACCAGATGTATGCATATCCACGTAGCTTAATGGGTAGAGTCATGACTCCATATGTAGTAGGTCCAGGGTTTGAATACATGGAAGGCAAATAAGTATTTAATTTTAATATACACATTTTGGAGTCTATTTTAAAATATGTCTCTGCTGCACTCTGCTAAATTCTGCTGAGACCTGGTCTTACTAAGTGCCACATACACATGATAATGGCGGTCAATGTTTATGCACTACTTGGCACTGCTTGGCTAGTTTGCACACTGCTAGACTTTGCTAAAACACAGGTTTTGTGAGTTTTCAAGCTTCTCAGCTCAGCTTCGCTGGTTTGTGTAGTGCTAGGTGATGCAATGCATTTTTGAATGTTACCCAATGACGTGTATGGGCAAAAAAACAGCCTCTATTAAGCTCAGTAATTGGGAATACAGCAGAATGTGTTGGAGTTCTGTCTCTGAAGGGTACTATGGCTGTTGATGAAGGTGCACACTTTTGAATGCAGTGGTGGGGCATTCTAGAGTCCAGGGTCATGGTTGGACTCCTAGTTAAAAAACATGATGACCAGCTACTGCAGGGATGTTTACAGGGCTCAGGGTGTAAGGTAGAGGCCTGGAACCAGCTGGCCAGAGAACTTACCAGAGTTACTGGTATCTCTCACAAAGGTGAGCAGTGTCATCACCACCATGATGACCTGAAATGTTGAATGGGGGATCACTTGGACACCTGGGTCCAAGAAGCTTGGGCAGGGAATGTTCCACAAGTATGTAAATAATTTTACCTCTGTTTCACCAATATCTAATCTGAATGTCTGCAAAACTGGTATGCATAATGGTGTCACATAAAACGGGTGAAAGCAAGATGAGTAGCACACCAGTAAATCCCAAAAAGTTTAATGTAGTAAAGTGCTTTTTGTTTGCTCTATCGGCAAACTTCCTCAGACAACATTTGATACTCAGTATGGGTATACATACTTTCTAATCCAAGTCAATTAATCAATTAAGCAATTAACATTCACAACTAACAACTTTTTTAGTAGTAGTACCATCCACTGAGAGATTTGAAAACATCCATGAATATATTAAACACCACACTATAAAGAATGTGTTGAGAAGCGTATACTTCAAAACGTGATCAGTTATTAACTATAAAAAATATATATACAAACTTAAACTATGATAAAATATTACACAAGTAAGTGTAAAAAGCTAACTAGGAAAATGCTAGCGTTCTACATTGCTGTTCCTTGTGTAAGCTGTTAAAATTATATTCAGTCTGTATTTAAAATACAATTACAAATTGAGAAAAAAAAATAAATAAATAAATTTGTTTTTTTACCTCATAGGTAAAATCATCTCATAAGACTCTTGAGTTTTAACACATCACTCAGACTACAACTTTCATTTATCCCTGGTTGATTATAAGCATTAATTCTGATCTGCCAGAATAACTCCAATTCTTCCAATCATAACATATTGCTGAATTCCCGAGTCACTACCTTAGATTCCTAGTTATTGATCAGCCAGTATTAGACGAAAGATGTGGCCCTACACCATTACGATTGGAAGAATTGGAGTTATTCTGGCAGATCAGACTTAATGCTTATAATCCACCAGGGATAAATGAAAGTTGTAGTCTGAGTAGTGTGTTAAAACTCAAGAGTCTTATGAGATGATTTTACCTATTGGATAGTTGTAATGAGGTAAAAGAACAAATGTATTTATTTATTTTTTTTTCTCAATTTGTAGTTGTATTTAAATACAGACTGAGTATAATTTTAACAGCTTACACAAGGAACAGCAATGTAGAACGCTAGCATTTTCCTAGTTAGCTTTTTACACTTACTTGTATAAAATTTTATCATAGTTTAAGTTTGTATATATTTTTTATAGTTAATAACTGATCACGTTTTGAAGTATACGCTTCTCAACACATTCTTTATTGTGTGGTTTTTAATATATTCATGAATGTTTTCAAATCTCTCAGTGGATGGTACTACTACTAAAAAAGTTGTTAGCTGTGAATGTTAATTGCTTAATTGATTAATTGACTTGGATTAGAAAGTATGTATACCCATACTGAGTATCAAATGTTGTCTGAGGAAGTTTGCCGATAGAGCAAATGAAAAGCACTTTACTACATTAAACTTTTTGGGATTTATTGGTGTGCTACTCATCCTGCTTTCACCCATTTTATGCATAATGGTGTGCTTTTCTCCCAACACCTGTGGAGGAGAGGGCTCATAATGTTGAGTCACAGGCCGGGATCCTGGCCAGGTTGCACCATGAGTGTGGCATGTATGGATGTATTATGATAACTGTAGTGAAATAAGAAAGAAAGGGTAAAGCATTAACTGAATTAAAGTAGATACACTAAAGTCTGTAATGTAATAAATGTGGAATTAGAGTTGCATTGCAAGAAATGAATAATGCCAACTGTTGTGCAATAAAAACACAATACAATACCAGTAACTGCATTAAAGTATATACAATAAAGTCTGTAGTGCAATAATTGTAGAATTAGAGCTGTTTTTCAAGAAATAAATAATGCCAACTGTTCTGCAATAAAACATGAATCAATACCAATAACACCAAGGAAAATGGCGTACATCAGGATAGTCTTGTAACCATTGCAGTAGAGCTGTATGCATTCAGGCTGTAAGGTAAGGTTCTGCAGTCAAGTATACCACTGTCATAGCTGTAGAATGCAAATGTAATGGCTGCCACTTGTATTGTTTAACACATATATTACTGTTCAAGGCTGTCTCTAGGACAATATTGTTCACATAATGCTCTGCCATCCACAAACATCAGGTAAGCAAGGTATATGGGTGAGGTAACCCACTCCATGATCTGATATTGTTTACTGACTTCACAGATATTTCAACCCACTAACAATAATGTGTGTACTCCAGCATTGTTAGACTGATATATAGCGTACCTACTATCAGCATTATTCTTTTATTTCATGCATGTGTGTTCTACTATTACTGTAGTCTAGTAAAACACTGTAGTAGTACTACCAGGTCATATTTTGGTTCCAGGTAAGCTCTAGGTAATATCAGTCATTTAGCAATTAGCAGTGACTCAGTAGCTCAGTTTTTTAAATGCTCAGTATGTAGTACATTTTGCCACACATGGACCAGGACTCAAATCCAATGCTAGGTAGCACTAAATGTTACAGTAGCAAGCATGTATTGCTCACAAATTATCTCTCCACAGAAACTACAGGTAAATGGATGAGGTAGCCAATTTTATGAGTAGAGCATTGTGTGTTTAGATTTCCTAGACTGTTAAAAGCATTAGCAAGAATGTGAAAAATCAACAGTGTGCAGTTAGAAGTAATATGTGTAATCCCAGTATGGCTGTATGCCTGGAGTATCTGTTAAAAGTTGCTGCAGTCGCAGTCACTGCTATTGGGTTCTATTCCCATGCCTGCCAACCAAGGCATGACTGCTGTTTAGTGTCTGTACAGTACACTTACATGTCTCTCAAGTGTCACGATTTCATGTTATGTAATTAATAATGCATAATCCACCTGTTGCAGAAATACCATGTCAATGGTATAGCTTGCACAGTATCACCATTTCAGCCCACAGAACACCTTGGCAGTTATATAGGCCGACTTTATGTCCAAGTGTTCTTTGTAGCTGTGTACCTGCAGTTGTTACCATTTGGCCCATAGTGTCACATGCATATAGCTTGAGAGGTATGTACATGCTACATCAGCTGCAGGAGACTTGTACTCACTATAAACATAAAGAAAATACAGACATGTAGAGTAGATGGTAGCACTGTTGTAAAGGAAGTAAGCTGCAATGTTACTAACTGACTGATTTTGTCTCTCTCCCCACCCCTTATCTTAATTTATTTATTATGTTTATTCATTGGTTATGGTTTACTATTAACATATGTTGTTACATAAACTGTTTGTGGGGCATGCATTATTATTATTATGTATTATAATGGATGCATATTAACATATCTTGCTAAATTACCCCTTTTGTTGGCATTATGCTGTAACTGTTACTGGCATGTTGTTATACTGGCTGTTCTGTTATTTATTGTAGAATTTCACATACTTTGCATTGATATGTGATTGCATTATTGCCAGTGTTCTGTCATGCTGTTATTACTAACAATGTTTTGTTAATAACTAGCCTACACTTATTGCTATACTTCCATTACCACAGTACATCAGAGTAAGCCAGTTCCTGGTGATCTGTCTACCTTGTCTCAACTGGCCATGGCACTAGGTCCTAGCACATCTGGGACCCAGGCTAGTGGTGGCCCTTCCACTGCCTCTGCACCACCTGTGGCATCGGGTTGAACCCCATTAGGCCCGGCCTCTCCCTGGGAGCAGTGATGGAGGGGCTTCAGTCAACCAGGATCAACTGCCAGTCATAGTACACAGGATTGTTCATCGGAGCTATGAATGCCACCTGTGCCAAACTGCAAGCACTCTGGCCCACCTGGTAGAGCAGGCTCACCCTGGCGCCCAGCCTCCAGCACAGCCACCCTCAGGGAACTGAAGAAGCAGTATTGACTCTCCCATGGGTGGGGATGAGAGTCATGCTGCTGTCTTCTGGAGGCACATGAGCCTTGTTTCCACAACATCCATCACATCCAAGGTGTTTACCCCCCTCATGTGTCACACACCACCCCTTTCTGCTGTCTTGTCTGTCTTGTCTGTCTGCAAATGCATCTTTTCTTACCCAAATTACCTCCCCACATGTACCTATGTCCCTTCCCCTATATTCTACTCTCACCTTAAAAAAAGGGCACCTGTCCCATGCCAAAAATATTGCCCCATACATAGCTCTCCTTGTTGCACACATGTCCACTGGACACCACTAATATTGTCTAATTGGCTTGATAACACAGTTATGTTGTCCTCACCCCTCTCTCTGGGGTTTGACAGTCCAAATTCATTAACAATATCTGTCAATATGCACAGCTGTTACTGTACAAGATATGGATAGCTATGGTTCTTTCCTACACTATTCCTACACATCCCTAACTGCGTTTCACTATGTTTATCCCCATGCTTGCCCCCATTTCACTACTTTCCTATCACCCCCTTTTTCTTTTCTTTATATTTTCCTAGCATGGAGCTAAGTGAAGCTGCAATCCACACAGCTTTACTTAGCTAAGCTTATATGAGCTTTAATGATTAAATATGTTTATTACATTGTTAGATTCATGTAAAAACTGAATATCTCTGCCACGTTTTGAACCCAGGCTCCACTCACCTACAACACACTGCACTAACCCAACACACCACACAGATAAGGTACAAATCAAGTGTTTCCAGCAAAATATTTGTTCTGGTATATAACTTTCAGTTGTTAATAGACTATTCTGTATTATACCTTGTACTTTCCTCTGCACCTCCTCATGCTGAAATGTTGATTCTATTTGCCAATTATTTTAACTTGGTATCCTTTATGTCTACGTGATATATTTTTGTATTATTCTACATCAACTTAATTTGTATATATTTACTGTGGAGCTTTTCCCCCAGGTCTCCACTGAAAAAGGGCTATGCCCCAGTTGGACTAACCCAGTCAACAAATGTCAAATAAATAATAAATAAATAAAACATGCAGATTGCCACTTACAGACATTAGGCATGTAAATGAAATAAAACTTAATGGGAAAAATGGGAGTGTACAATAATACACCAGTAGACAGCCAAAGACATAATAATGGATTTACATGAGGCCTGTGATAGCAGGTATAAGTGCCCTTTTATCAGCAACTTATGGAAAGGCACCTGCTAAGGCAGCAATGGCAAAGTACATGTACAACTGGGACCTTGGTGCAGAAATACAGCCATATAAAGATATGTGCATACTGATGGATGTTGAAATGTTTCTCATAGCCTGTATATGTGCACACATGTCTTGCAAATGCACCTACTTTTGTAGTGACTCAGTGGTGAAGTCTGTTTAATGCTTTGCATGCAGTACATTTTGCCAGACACAGTCCTGGGTTCAAATCCAGTTTTGTCTAGCAGTTCAATTACATTATTGTGAAGAAAGCAAGTAATTACTGAGTCATGCAAATCTAATCTGCAGAGGTTACTTCTAGTTAATGAACTGCTATCCAGTTTTGTAAGCCAGAGGCCTGCAAGTAAGGACACACTACACATATCCATATAGCCTAACTATATGTTTCCTACTACTCTGTTATTGGCACCATTGCTTAACAGATGCACCTTAATCACATGCCTCACTTGGACTGTACATGGTACTTTTACCCTGGCTCTGCCATAATGACAGGGCTGATACAACTGCTACAGTTACACATATAGCTTGCTGTCCTCACAAGTGTCCACACTCCTCCCTATGTGCTGTAGGCTGCAGCAGAGGCTACAGCCTATAGCATACCCAGCTGTATGTAAAGGTAGCTGCTACAGACCTACCATACCTCCCATCCCCCTAGAACAAGGGATCCAGATACAACCATATGTAATAGGGGCTAAGGCCCACAGATAGGGACATGTGTAATGGTTTGCCCCTGCAAAGATAGTAGATTGATAGAATAACAGCTATTGTATTAACATGTATATACTGATGGGTATGAAGTCTGACACTCAAGTGTGTCTCTTTTCTTACTGACCTCAACCCACAATGTTTGCCAATGAACTGCCAGATGACCTCTATGCCATGGGACACTGGCCACGCATATGAGGCAAAACTGTAGACATAGCCCATAAATCTCTACAGGTGGCAGTTATGGTACCTACCCTCTGCAATGTTGTTCTCTCCACACATCAGTAATGTCCATCTTAACAACTAAGAAAGGGGCCCAGGTCTATATAAAGGCCTTATATATTGCACTGTGGTGGCATATCATTGGCCAATGATAGTGCAATTCAGCTGTTTTGTCTGCAATTAGAAAATCTAAGCCACAGACTGGTGCAGAGGCAATTACCTGCTAATGAGCAGTACCTTAAAAAGGCAAGCAACTGCTTATGGTTAACAGCTCTGCATGAGACTTAACTCACATGGAGAGCGGATTTCCAAAAGTATACCAGCAGCAGTTTGAGAAAGGAATATTGAACTCCAGGAGGTATGCAATAGATTTTTCCAAATAACAGGATGAGCCTGGGAGGATGGAGGTATGGGAAATAGAGATTACAACAGTAAGCCTGTCTAAGATATATGGTACTGACATGTCAATGATACTCTGCTGTCCTACACCTACAAGCATGCTTTTCAACTGTCCCTGATTTTTAATCACATCCCAGCTCTGTCCCTGTCAAGCCCTCCTACAATGGTTGCCCATTGTCAGAAAGCTAGTAGATTACACATAATACATAGTGACAATGAGTAAGGTTGTGCACTCCTGTAACGTCAAATGATGTACTGTAATTCACCCCCCTCATTCAGTCACTGTTTCACATACATAGTTCTAACATTTTAAAATTGTCCCTGAATGTCCCTGATGTACTCTGGCTAAGTCCCTGTTTGTTGACATATGTCCCTGTTTGGTTGTCAGCTATGCGTAACATACCCGTCAACCTCTTACAGCTTGGAACCGGTACAAAGTCATAATTTATGGGGGGATTAAGGCCCAAACGTAGCAACAGTATTTAAATATTTCTCAGAGATTCACAAGTTTGTGTGAAAATGACCAAAACTATGAGGCAAACATCTTGATATTCTGCAAACATCTGTATAGTTGAGAGGTATGATGCCTACAGTGAACATATACTACAGCAGGTTTGCATTGTTTTCTGTCATTGTGGCACACTGGTGTTGCTGGACTGTCCCCATACAGTTGTTGTAATATCACCCTGATAATAGTCTGGCAGTTATGGGTGTAGGAACATACAGCATTATCTGTCATGGCACACAGGGACATACCCCAGTATTGCTACTATCTTGGTGATAACCACACATGTAGTGTGTTGTCAGACTGTGGGGTATGACATGTGAGGGAGCAATGGGTAGTGCAGGCCATTATGGGTGTGCCAGATCTGTACATAGATATCCACATATCTGGTCCTGTAATATGTTGCCCTTTTGTTTCTTTCAGGAATTGTGTACCACCAAAGACATGCCCCCTTTTCAGAGGGAGAGAATGACATGATAGTGGATGGACTGAGACAGC
This sequence comes from Protopterus annectens, assembly GCF_019279795.1. NCBI lineage: Eukaryota > Metazoa > Chordata > Ceratodontiformes > Protopteridae > Protopterus > Protopterus annectens. The sequence goes on along the minus strand of NC_056729.1, from coordinate 23,478,330 downwards.
ACAATCAGATCTTGTTGTCCAGAGGGAGGCATAATTGGGAACAACAGACAGCATTGTTGGCAGACCTTGTTCAGGATGTCAACCAGATTGGCCGACAGGACAGGACCTATGACCAGGTCTGACACCGGGCCACAGACATGCTGAATGCTGCACAATGAAGGGCAGCTGATTCTGCCAGGGATCATGCCACCATCAGTGGAGGGCCTGTGACAGAACACCCACTCACAGCCACAGAGGAATTCCTGGCAAACCTAGGAACACGCAATAATTCCCAGGCATCCGTCACACCATAAATCATGGAGGTGGGTGCCACAGTGTCCACAGCAGAGGAGCATCCAGGTAAGCATACTGTGTTCATCAGTGTAATCCTGTATCAGTCACTGTGGTAGGCTGTACATACCTGTACATGGGTATTAGGTCTATCTGCATTGGTGGGATGAGTTAGGGTTTAGACACAGTTGTGCACACATGCTCAGAATGTCAGCAATACAGCCAGTATCACAGTAGGTACTATACATGTGGATATATGCACACATTACCTTGTAGTGCTGCAACATTTGGTGGTGCTGACAATACCTCCCCCCTCACCTTTTCATAGGTCTGTCAGGAGTGGCCCAATTCCATAGTCCTGTACCTGGTAAGTGCGACACAGTTTTTTACAGATTATATATACCCTAAGAAAATTAAGGGCTGCCATATTGCCCTATGTGCAAATGTTGTGTTTAGCCAGAGTAGAATATTTGTATGGAACAGATAACTATGTTTCATGGACTGGTTAGTCACAGGTGTGTATTTGAATGACCATTGACACATCTGCACTGATAGTTATGAGCAGCTACACAGCCTGGTATACATGAGGCAATTACTCCAAGATGTCTGTTCAAACACAAAAGGGAGATGCTACATACCTGAGGCAGTGACACTAGTATTGGCTTATCATTCTCAAGATAAGTGTACTGGGTTTTATATACAGGTTTACCGCATATAGTGTCATATTTCATACCTTACAGGCAGATTGTACTGGCAACTTTACCTGGATGTGGCTGACATGCATGTTATAAAGGGTTTGACTTGTCTGTGTATGTTGGTGTGAGGTTGTCTGTTGTGCATGGGAGCGGAGATGAAAAGATGTGTGACTGGTAATGCAGTTGTGGATCCTCATTTGTGTGAGTCTGTGTAGATTACCATACATAAAAGTGCAGGTAGAAATGTACTGATTTTTTCTTGGTTTTCACAGGTGACCGGGGGGTTGTAGTCTGTCCCCCTCACAACCTGATATCAGTGTCTCATTGGACTCTAATGATGATGGTGGCCCATCATGAGGCACAGGTGGGGTTGTTGGGGGCTGAATCTGTCCCATAGGTTGACATCCCTATTCTACCCCCATTGTCACTGCACACAGTCAGTATGCCCACATATACCCATTCCCCAGAGGCTACAGATATTGGACAGTCAGACGGTGGTGACATTGAGCAGGACAGTGTGGCAACTATAACATCAGTGAGTGTAGACACTGGCCATAGCCAAAGAGCTGGCGAGGTCCCACACAAGTGGATTGATAGGGTTGCTCATAGTAGGACTGCTGTCCATCCACAACCTGTCAGAGGAATCACATTATGGGCCACTCTGCACATGTTTGGGGCCATCATGGAGGCTCAGGCACATTCTGAATTCAACACCTGATGGATGTTTAGGATTATGGTCACAGCACGGTCTGACATCCATGACTGCCTGCACTGCATTGGAGACATTTTGGGTCAGTTCTCTGATGCAGTGGACAAATGGTGGGCTGAGACAGTGTCTGTCTTGGACTGCACATTGTCTGTACTGGAACATCTGGTTGGAGTTGGGTGTCAGACATGTGGATGTAGGTCAGCAACACCGTCTACTTAGAGTCCACGTGGCTGTGTACAGTAACACTCCTGTAGTGGCAGTACCTCCAGCGCTACAGAGGGAAGAGTGCTGTCCACACCATGATGTGGCCGGGCGGTCCCATAGGGAACATAGCCCCAGAATTTTGCAATCACCATTAGGAACTAGCACCGAATCTGACCTTGGGCATGGTGGTGCCAGTGCTACCCATGGAGGAGACAGTGAACTGTCCACTCTACCAGGTACAATCCACAGCTGTCCAATATACACGTGTAGGGCTAACATTGGGCTTGACTGTGCACATACACACACACACACACACACACACACACACACACACACACAATCAAATACCACTGTCATGTGCAGGTCACCTACAGACACACATGGCCCCTCTCCATGGCTGATCCAACCTGCACCTCTCCTGACTCATACACATGCTGTCAACTGTTTGGTACAGGCTAGACCTCTAACACCCCCAAACAATACCTTATGTATGTGATGATATCTGTGCCACATCCCTGCCATCCATGCCATTGATGCAGGGAAATGCTACTATGTCTCTGATGCACAGGGTGTCTATATCACTTGACATATACTTATGTAGTGCTGTATTGTTTTCTGTGCCACTTGTAGGCCACAAGAGGTACTGGATGCTGGCATGTGTCATGACTACACATCACACTTTGTGCATCTTTGTTGCATGATGTTGGACTGGCAGTAGTGTTACAGAATGAGAGTTGTGTCATGGACCTGTCTATATTTCTGTTGCAGGAGTCTGATGGGATACACTATGGACACATGGAGGCAATACATTGGCACAGGATGGCATGGCAGCACAGCAGAAATATGACATCAGCAAGGTATAGCAGTATACATGCATGGTACCCTAGATGCATATGTATAGAACAGTCTATTAGGGACAATGGGTGCACTCAGCATATTCATGCATTCATACTTTGTGATAAGGTCTGCTACCCTGGTTACATGTCACCTGGGTTATCTGAACATACAAATCTAGAAGGTGTGGTGATGGAGTTCACACATCTACAAATATCCTGTGTCTAGGTCAGACAGTTGTCTCACATCAGTTATGATCATGTATAGGAAGGCAATTTGGGGCCAGCAGCTACTCACAGGGCCAAAAAGTGCATAACCATTGTACAGGGATAGCTCATAAGGCCATGTCTGTAGTGCTGCACAGGGACACACACACACAAACACACACACACACACACACACACACACACACACACACACACACACACACACACACACACACACACACACACACACGCACTTAGCTGATGTGAGATTAGAATCCCTACCTATCTACAATTGCACACTGTAGCTTGGAGTCCTTCTCATATGACTCACCGAGTTTATCTAATATTAGATTGTCAGCCAGCATTCTTGAGGTGGATGACATAGAAGCCCTTGAAGAGGAGGGCAATATAGAGATGAGCAGCTAGTCACAGAGCCATAAAATGCATAACCATGGCACAGAGATAGCCCATACGGGCTTGCCCATAGTGATGCAGGCGGATATATTTATACACACACAGACTTGGCTGATGTGAGATTAGAACCCCTACCTATTTACAATTACACACTATAGCTCACTGTACTTATGGCATGCACCACGGGTTGCATCTGTTGTATATGTAATTGCAGGCACAGTACTTGTGGAGTACACAAAGTAGCCTTGAATTAGACAGCATGTCTGGCCTGCAGAGAGATATTGCTCAGTACTGTTATTGTATCTAGTGTCCTAGGAGTGAGGTACCTTTCACTATCCCTTCTATGTGTGTACAGTCAGCAGTATGGCTATTTCTGTCTGGTTGCAGTTAGACATGCAAACACATGGTCAGGAACAATATGGCCTTTCTAAGGCATGAGCTGAACCATTGTATAGTACAACACCTGCTCACTTGTGTCTATCTACTAGGTGACATTTTACAGGCAGAGAGGTCTGTGGGTGAGTGGATTATGTACTCTCATGGCCATGGTTTGATTCCTTTGGGCATGTGTGAGTGTAGATAACCTCAGTATTCTTAGGGTATGTGGGGAAATAAATACATCCCACATATATATTTATATATCTATCTATATTTATATCTATATATATCTATATCTATATCTATCTATATATTTTATATAAGCCACATGCTTGTTCTCTTAAATGGAAGAAACTGTTGTTAAATGTCGAACTGCAAAAATGTAACAACAGTGCAGTCTGCTGTAGGAAAAGCTGATAAGTTACGCATTGTGTAATTGTTTGATCACAAAACCCGGAGCCGAGATGTCTTGATGAAGGAATTCTTGCTTTTGTTTTGAGATTATATTTAATTGCTAGAATTTGCATGTATAATGTCTTTTATGCTGTAGCTTCCTGACCAATTGCAAGATCAAAGCAATGCAAATGTAGAGTTTCTGTTAGGCTGGGAACCAGGGAGAAATGTAATTTGAAATGAGTCAGTGGTACTGTGTTGTCAATTTAAGGACAGAGAGACTCAGGGCATTTTGCATTTTTCTTGACAACATGCACATCACCAGCACTCTGCCTAAGCTCTATATGCAAATTTAGTTTAGAACTGTGTTTTCTCTTAAAAATAGCAAGGAAATAGGAAGATTAGATTAACTTTTTTCTATATTGATGTCAGAACTTTTCTTCTGTATTATTTTAAGTATTTTCCTGTGATCTCTGAACTCTTGACTAGCACTGTATAGTAAGAAGTATTGTCTTGTGTTTTTATTATTTATTATTACATATTTTAAACCTTTCAACTGTAGCTGTTTTGTGTAGAGATAATTTAAGCTCTAGAGTACATTGCATGTATATAGTGATACAGTCCAAGTCACTCCAAAAAGCTCCACTGTTAAGTCACACTTGGCATTTAGATAATTATATTGCACAGTAATAATTGGACACCATTTGATAAGGACCTTATTAGTAGCTGATAAATATTAGTGGGTGGTGGCAGTGATTTCTACTGTATAGTCTGGGTAAAAGGGTCACAGCTGGAGAACCTGTGACAGCCTTCCCCAGGAATGTATGTGTGGTTGTATATAACTCATATCCCAAAGTGGGTGTGAGTCAGCTACATGGGCAGGAACATGAGGGTCTATATTGTAAGTTCAAAGTTTGAAAACTTCGAATCTTATATGATCGACATCATATGAGCAAAAAAATATTGAACGTTTCAGTGGAGATCACCGTAGGGAATATCTCCCTTCACTTAAATGTAGTGCGATCTCGGAGTTGGTGTATTTAAGTAGCGGGGGTGTGAGGGGTGCAGAGCGGCTTGACCCCCTGCATAGAGCATTCAGTTAGATTTTTTTAGTTTTAGTTTGTTTATATTTTATGTCCGATGTTTGAAAACTTCGTTCATATGGAGTCGATCAAATAAGATTTGAAGTTTTCAGACTTTGAAAATACAATATAGACCCAGGACACGAAGCACTGGTTGGACAGAGAAGGTGCTGGAGGTTTAGCTTGACCACTAGGCTGAGATCTGGACCCTATAGCTGTGCCAGTGGCAAGTCTTATTGGGAATCTGGAGAGAAAGGGAGAAACTAGTCCCAGACTGACTGTGATCTTTGTGTGCTATTAAGGAAAATTGTACTTTACTGTCTGTATAATTGTTATCCTTCCCAATGTGAACACCCCTCACTGGTGTTAGTGGTGAGTATTGAGGCTCCTTGATTGTTGGGTCAGTGCACGGGTGTCAGAAATATGTGTGTGTGTGTGTGTGTGTGTGTGTGTGTGTGTGTGTGTGTGTGTGTGTGTGTGTGTGTATGTGTGTGTGTGTGTGTGTGTGTGTGTGTAGCAGGGATGTCTCAATAAATATTGCTGTGTGTGCACATTATATATATGACTTCTGTAGATATATGTCACGAGTCTTTATATCATTGTAATACATATAGCTCTATATATATATATATATATATATATATATATATATATATATATATATATATATATATATATATAGATAGGTATATTGGTATTGTATGTATTTGGAATAGATACACTACATGTGTTGGGGGGATAGGATCAGACAGATATGTAGAGGTAGCTGTCTGTATGTACAGACACATTTCCAAATAGCAGGTCTTTGTGAGGAAGAGGCAACAGAACTGCACTCAAGTTAGCTAAGTGTAGGAGCGTGCCCATTGGGACTGTCAATACTTACAAGGTGAATCCAGGCCAGAGCTTCCTGCACTCCAGGCTGGGAGTTTGTGTGCAGTGCACCATGCAAACATGCGCAGTGAAGGTAACTGTGCTTAGCAATCAGTGTATATGCCCCCATGAAAGGTCACACTCAGCATGTTGGTGCACCACACAAACATGCTCAAACCTGATAAAACACATGCCTCAATGGTAAAGAAAGCTTAGAGGTTAGTGTACACACCCCTCTGCTGAGCACAGAGGCATGCTGCTCTAACATGCCTCACTGAGCTGCAATGAGCTTGCAAGTCCTCAGACACCCCCCTTTGATGTCAGCCACCTCTTTTGTGGACACCATCATGGTTCTGTGCTGCATGGATGGGACTTGAGGACACGGGTACCCACTTGTGCTATTCAGTAACCCCAGCTCATTTGCATAGGGATCCATGCACATAACTTGGAAACAACACGGTTCCAGGCACTTCCTCCTTATCAAGAGAACCATTCAATCATTGTAGATTCTCCATGCAGGGTCCTATAATAACATTACTGTCACATACTACTAAATTTCATTTTTACACTTTCTAATTTTTTTTTTCTAACAGCATGTTTGCACATTGTGCCATGTCTTGTAAATATACCCAGATTATTAAAAAAATAAAATTATTTTAAATTATTTTCCATATAGTTTTGGACACATGGTGGATAGTTTTGCACATACCTGTCTCTTTTTACAACCTGTACATGGAATTTTTCCATGTACACTACAGACACTAACATGGGGGTCTGCAGGACTATCTATCTGCTTGCTGGATCACTCTACCTTCCTCATTTGCATGCAATTCACCTACTTATGAGGTGATTTGCATGCTATAGAAATGTCTGTGTTGGCATGCTCTTGCGTGCCACTCAGCTCTGTTTACTGGATCATAAAACTGATTACTTTCATATAAGCAGTGTTCCACTATGCCTACATGGAAAAAAAAGTCCATGTAGGCTTTATTAACTCCTCCCTTCTTTATTGTGTAAATGTATCATCATTAGAAACAAAGACATGGTGTTCATGTTTTGATGATTCATGCTGATCTTGCTTCACTTTGATACATACACAACATTATGATTTTTGGAATGTTCTGGAGTAGATACAGTTAGCTTGAGAAGACTTTGTTAGAGACTGTAAGTATGCTTTTGGTTTAAAAGTAAGGATGCCTAGACATCTTTCTCCTCAAATTAATTAACATTACTTATTTCTGTAGGATATCAGGCAAATCAGAGCCCAGTGGTTCTGAAGGAGCAATTATTTCTTTTGTCTTGTATTCTGAGAACCAATCTTCTCCAAATGTTATTTAAAATTGTATGTTTTAGTACAATAACTGTAGTCTTCTCTTTATTGTCAATCTTTGTTTGCTTTTGTAACTGATTATTTCTTTTCCTTTTTCTGATTTTGTGCAGGCATTTATTGTATTATGCTAGCAAAGTACTTTTAAGGGCTATAATACAGGTTGTCATTTTTTTCTGAAAGGCTATTGCTTTTTTATGCCTTCAACATAAGCAATACTTTAGAAAGGCACATTGACTCATAGCTAAAAAATGCTTTTTATGCAATGTTTCTTTATATGCTTTTAGAATAGAAAGCTTTTACCTGTTGAATGGAAAAAACAGAGCATCACTTATGTAGTATATGTTACTGAACTAATGTGGTGTTAGCACTGCAAACAGTTTCAATACAACAGCCTAGCATTTCATAGAAATCAATTTGATAATAAATAATATAAAACAGGTTGACTGTGGTATAGTACTTCAGTGAAGCAACATAAAACACAAGGGCTTCAAAATACCTGTTCTGTGCCTTCGATTATCAGTATAACTGCACGTTATACAAGTTTGCTAGATTGGTTATCCTGGTAGCCAGATGACTAGCACTTGAAAACACTGAAATGCAGCAGTTGGAGTAAAGTAAATCTGAAAATACTGTGCTATATCCCTCAAATAAAAACAAAACAGTATTTATAGGACCAAGGATCCCTGGGCCTTCTACATAAGGTTTGTACCGTCCCTCTGCCTTAACATGCCACATATAGGGTCAGGTGACATTCATACAGTTTATGTCATGTTAGCCTGGAAATGTGTCAGAGAACAACTCAACCACAGCAGCAAAACGTCAATATCACATTTCAGACACTACCGGGCAAGTGCTAACATTCTTAAACATACCAATACAATTGTTATTTGCATTTTGGGATAATATAACTAAGCTATTTGAATATCAGTTGACCATAATGATAATTCGGTACTTACGTATTATCGCAACCAGATTTTTAACGGCAATAGCAGTTGCTTCACAATCATTAAATATGCTAGTTAATGTTGTAAAACTGTTGTAGAATGTCTATTTTTGTACCACAAAAGTGTGTTTTCTTTACTTATATCAACAAAATGTAAAAAACATAGTGTTCATGTTTCTTTCAGCACTTTACTGCAAGCATATTTATTATTTCAAGTCCGCCTGCTGCACGTTCCTTTGCTTGACCATAAAAAAGACTGCTTCCCACCACATAGTAAAAGAAAACCACCAAAAGACCTATCAACATCATTATCTTAGTAATGAAATCAATGATCGCTGAAGTAGTATGTGCTTTTGTCAGAACACGCCACCTTCACAAATCTAAAACATCAGTCCTACCAAGTTTTTCATAGAAAAATGACCACGGAATCAGCTGTCAACATTATCCACCCTCACGATTCAAAAGCATTAATAATTCAATGGTTCTTTTCAAGACCGATTAAAACATTGTTAAAATAAAAAGTTTACGAAAGCCACATTTTTTGTCTCTGTGCTTTTCTTATCTGAACTTATCCTTACCTAAACTAGCTGTAGTGTTTTGAACATCTGATAGGAAGCAAAGACAATCGAGGGGATTTTCAAGTAGAAAAAATGGCAGTACTGCAAAATCATTTCGACATTCTTCATTTGAGTTTTTTTTTTTTTTTTTGGATTACCCTCTCTATTGTAATTGATCCCCAAAGTGAGACTATCATTAGGGGAATGAAAGGAAGTTAGGAGATTCAAAAGATTTTGCAGTACTGCCATTGTTTCTACTTGAAAATCCTCTCGATTGTCTTTGCTTCCTACCGAATGTTCTGATGTAGGTAAAAGGGCAGAGACACTGCAGTTAGTTTCTCCAGTCAAGCTACCGCAGTCGGTGAAGAAGCAACAGCAGAAGGAAATGGTGACTACTTTCCCAAGCCCTCTGTTTACAGCCCAGCCTTCCATTAAAACATAAAAATGTCTGACCTTACTTGTAAAACACAAATTAGACAGACCTTACAGGGCAAACCCAAACATCCATTCTTCAATTTTACGTCAGTTATCGCAGCATGAAAATCTGGTTGCGATAATACGTAAGTACCGATAATTTTTACCTAAATCAAGCATGAAAATCTAGAATAACTCATAATTATCACAAAACTATTATACATATTTACACCTATGGATTTCCTGTTCCTTATATTCATTTTAACTCCTCTGTGGTACTTTGTGAGTTAAACAATGTTAGTAGTTCTAAAATCTCTTATTTAATGACAGAATCATGTTTAATGGTAAGAATGTATATCCAAAATCCCATTGCTTCACATTAACATATTACAACACCAGCAAGTTGTCATAATGATTACCTACATTCCCATCAAATCACAGTACTGGAAATCCAGCCTACTCATACATAAAATGCTGAAAAACCTGTAAGTTGACACCTCACATTACCAAAGTCGCATATTAAGGAAAGAGATGGAAGATGCATTTAAAGTTAACAAAAAAGCTTAAGTAAGTAAGGAAATAAATAAAAACGGTGTTGCCCTATTCTGTAAGCCCTATGCTACTATTATGGGGCATATAGTATACATAAAAAATTACTATTTGCACAGTGGGGTTGAGATAACTAAATAACTTTCCCCATAGGCTCTCTATTCCTGGATGCATACGGACCCCTCTACTCTTAGACATACATAAATAAATAAATAATAAAAAGTGTTTATATAACAATAAATTTATCTGTTTGCACTCCAAAATACTGTATGGAATTCATTTTTTCTCAGATATGAACTCTGTTTTTTTTTTCATATGTTAAAACTGCATAAATAATAGAGATGAGAAAGAAGGAGTGCATGTGTGTGTGTGTGTGTGTGTGTGTGTGTGTGTGTGTGTGTGTGTGTGTGTGTGTGTGTGTGTGTTTGCGGTGCTAAGCATATGGAACAAACTTTTGTATTGTTTTGTTTTTTTCATGTACTTTTTGTTTTAGAGATTTCTTTCTCCGCAGAAATAATCTTATTGTTGTTTAGTTCTTGCTTACAATCCTGATTCTTATCATGAACAGAGAAACAAAAAACTATCTCATACATTATGGTTACAGAGAAAGTCTAGTTTACATATCTTGAAGTAAATTATACTGAGCTTTTGACGCATAAACTGTACCAAACTTATTAATCTTTTCTAAAATTCCACTTCCTTCAAGCGGCTTGGTATAGAACAGAAAAACTGCCAAAAGAAAAAAAATCTTACTTTACAATAGGGTGCCTTTTAACGAAAATACCTGGACAGGAATTTAATAATGCTTCATGGACTTATTTGCCATGTAGGCATAGTGGAATGGTGCTTAACAACGATTAAGCAGATGTGCAATCCAGTAAAGGGAGCCAAGGGGTCTGCATGAGTGTGCAAACAAAGAAGTGTCCAAGGCATGCAAACGACCTCATAAGCAAGTGAAATGCTTGCAAATGATGCAGGTAGAGTGATCCAGAAAGCAGATAGGCAGTCATGCAGACCCCATGTTGGTGCCCATAATATACACAGAAATATTCCATGTACAGGAAGTAAAAATGACACTAGGGGCTGTAAAAGTGCAGTTACCATGGCAGAAATAGTATGGAGGACACATATATGTGCAAAGGTAACCACTGTGTGTCCAAAACTGTATTGAAAATAATGTAAAATAATTTTGTTTTAATACCCTGGGTATGTTTGCGTGGCATGCAGCAATGCACAAACATGCGATTACAGAAAAAAATATAAAAATATTGTAAAAAACAGAATTTGTGAGTATGTAACAGTGATGCATTACAGGACTCTGTGTGGAGTATGTACACTGTAGGACTGCTGTGTTTGCTAATGAGGCAGGGCCTGAAACCGTGTAGTTACCAAGTACTTGCATGGATCTGTATGCAAATGAGGTGGGGTTACTGAATAGCACAAATTGGTATCTGTGTCCGCAGATCCCATCCGTGTTGGAACAGAACTTTGTTGGTGTCCACAGAAGAGATAGCTGACATCAAAAGAGGGGTGTATCTGCAAAATGTTAAGCTCATTGGAGCTCAGCAGAGCCTGTTTGCATGGCATGCCACTCTGCTCTTTATTTCAGTCTTCTCTGATTTGCCACTAATTTGTCAGAAAACCACAATGTTTTGTAAAATGGGCCAAAAAATATGAGGCAAAAGTCTGCACAGTCTGTGAAGCTCTGTACAGGTCTGAAGTTTGAGTCACATATTAAGGTCAGCAAACAGCCGGGGAATGCCTTGGACAATGTCAGGCAACTGCAGTACTATGGTAACAGGTGCAGCAGCCAATGGCCTGCAGCACACATAATCCCAGACTGGAGTACAGGTAGCTCTGGCCAGGAGTCATCCTGTAAGTACTGACAATCAAACTGAGCATGCTTCTACACTTAGCTAACTTGAGCCCAAGTCTGTTACCTCTACCACCCAAAGACCTGCTATGTTGAAATATGTCTGTACATACATACAGCTGAATAAACATATCTGTCTCTCCCTACCCCTCTCATACACACACACACACACATATATATATATATATATATATATATATATATATGATAAGATATATATATATATATATATAGCTATATAAAGTACAGAGATACATAGACTCCCTACATACTTCTACATTACACATTTACATTATTTACACACACAACTACATTTAAGGAGACAACTATGTTATACACATTTATATAGATATGAGTGGGGATGTACGACTGTTCCCACATACCCCTGAATGCTGGGGTTACCTGCACATACACATCACAATAGCTGTCTGATGGCAGCAGACCAAGGCCGCAATAGTACATAATCCACTCAGCCACAGATCCCTGAGCCTGCAGGCTGTCACCCTGCAGACAGACATAGGTATGCAGGCGGTGTAATATATAATGGGTGCAACACATGCCTTAGACAGGCCATATTGTTCCTGACCACATGTCTGCTTATCAAACTGCAAACAGCCACATATGGCCAGACTGGTAAGTGCATACACATAGCAGGGATATTACCAGGTATCCCTCCCCTAGGACACTAGATACAGTAACAGTACCAAGCAGTATAACTTTGCAGACCACACATGCACTCTAACTGAAAGCCACTTTGCATGCTCCACAAGTACTGTGCCTGCATTAACATGTACAGCAGACATAAACTATGGCACATGTGATAGGTACTGTGAGCTGTAGTGTGTAATACTAGATAGGTAGGCATTCTAATCTCACATCTGTGTGTGTATGTTTCTGTGTGTCATTATATCCCCTCCCAGCACTAGGCACATGCCCATATGTGCTGTCTCATTCACTGGTATGCATTTTATGGCCCTGTGACTGGCTGCTGGCCTCTAAATTCCCTCCTGTACAAGGCCTGTAGCTGTCATCCACCTTAAGAGCACTAGCTGACAATGTAACAACAGATACACTCTATGGCACACATAATAAATACTGCAAGCTAGAGTGTGTACAACTAGATAGGTAGAAATTCTAATCTCATAGCATCTAACTGTGTGTGTGTATGAGACAAGCCCATATGGGCTATCTCTGTGCAATGGTTAAACATTTTATGCCCATTGACTAGCTGCTGACCTCAACATTATCCTCAGTTACAAGGCCTGCTGATGTCATCCACCTTAAGAGCACTGGCTGACAGTGTAATTTTAAATAAATAGAGTAGTGCATTCAATAGATACTGCCAGCTATAGTGTGTAATAGTAGATAGATAGAGGTTCTAATTCACAGCATCCAACATATGTGTGTGTGTGTGTGTGTGTGTGTGTGTGTGTGTGTGTGTGTGTGTGTGTGTGTGTGTGTGTGTAAATATATCCCCATGCAACACTTCAGACAAGCCTGTACGGGCTATCCCTATGTAATGGTTATGCATTTTATGCCTACTGACTAGCTGCTGGCCTCAACATTGGCCTCCATTAAAAGGCCTGCTGATGTCATCCACCTTAAGAACATAGTGTATAATACTAAATAGTTATGGGTTCTAATCTTACAGCACACAACTTGTCTGTGTGTGTAAATATGTCCCCTTACAACACAAGAGCCATGCCCATGTGGCCTACCCCTGTGCATTGGTTATGCATTTTATGGCCCTGTGACTAGCCAGTGGCCCTAAATTAACCTCATATACACAAGCATAATTGATGTCTGCCACCATCTAGAGTTGTATGTGCAGAATACCCAGGTGACATGTATCAAGGGTAGTAGAGTGTGTCACAAAGTATGAAAGCATGATGACGCTGACTGCCCACATTGCTCCTGAGACACTGTTCTACACATATGCACCTAGGGAGCCATGCATATATACTACCATATCTTGCTGATGTCATATCTCTGCTGTGCTGCCTTGCCATCCTGTGTCAATGTATTCCCACCATGTATCCATAATTGATCTGCTCAGACACCTGGGACAAAATATACACAGGTCCTTGACACACCTGTCAGTCTGTAACACTACTCCCAGTGTACCATCACATAACAAAGATACACACCATTTGATGTGTAGTCTTGACACATGCCAGCATACATTACCTGTCATGGCCTACAACAACTGCCATGGTATAACACTATTTCACTGCATAAACACATGGAAAATTATATAGTTACCCTGTGCATCAGAAACATATATACAGTTCCCCCGCATCGATGGCACGGATGGCAGGGATGTGCCACAGGTATCATCACATGCACAGGGTGTGTTGTGGGGGAGCCAGATGCCTAGGCTGTGCCAAACAGCTGCCAGCATGTGTGTGTGAGACAGGAAGGGGTGCTGGTTACATGGGCAATGGAGAGGTGCTGTGTGTGTCTGTAGGTGACCTGCATGTGACAGTGGTGTTGGAGTGTGTGCATGTACACAGTTAAGCCCAGTCCTAGCCCTACACATGTATATGGTGTAAAGCTGTGGACCATACATGATAGAGTGGACAGTTCATCATCTCTGGCCATGAACACGAAAACTGGCTTCACCAGGAGTAGCACGGGCACCTTCATGCCCAACCTCAGATGCGGTGCTAGTACCTGATGGTGACTGCTGTTTGCTGGGCCTCTGTCCCCCACAGGACCACCCAGGACCACATGCCCATGACCTGCCACATCATGGTGTGGACAACATACTTCCCTCTGTAGCTCTGGAGGTACTGCCACTATGGAAATGTGAGTGTGCATGGCCATGTGGACTGCCAGCAGATGGTTTTTTTGGCCTACGTCCACATGTCTGACATCCATCTCCAACCACATGTTCCAGCACAATGTGCGCTCAAAGACAGACACTGTCTCAGCCCACCATCTGTCCACTACATCAGTGAAATGTTCCATGGTGTCATCAATGTGGTGGAAGCCGTCACGGATGTCAGACTGTGCTGCATCCATAACCCAAAGCATCCATCTGGTATTACATTCAGATTGTGCCTGTGCCTCCATGACAGCCTCAACATGCAGTGAGTGACCCACAATGTGACACTTGCAACAGGAGGTGGATGGGCAGCACTCCTTCTTCGAGCACCCCTGTCAATCTGCCTGTGTGGGACCATGCCGGCTGTCTGGCTATGGCCATTGTCTAAATTCACTGACACCATACCTCTCGCACTGTCATGTACTATGTTACCACCTTCTGACTGTCCAATATCTCTGGCCTCTGGTGACTGGGTATGTGTGGGCATACTGACTGTGTGTGGGAACAATTGGGGCAGAAGAGGTATGTCAAACTTTGGGATAGATTCAGCCACTGATAACCCTACTTGTGCCTCACTATGGCCACCATCATCAGAGTCTGATGAGACACTGACATCAGGTTGTGAGGGGGACAGACTCCAACCTCCCTGTTCACCTGTGAGAAGCAAGACAAATGCAGTACATTACCACCTGCACTATTATGTATGGTAATCCACACAGACTCTGACAGGTGGTGATCCACAACTGCATTACATGTCCCACATCTTCTCATCTCTGATCCCACGCACAGCACACAAATTCACAACAACATACACAGACAACGAAGGCCTTATATGACGTGCACGTCACCTACATCTGGTTAATGTTGCCAGTACAATACACCTGTGATGCATGCAATATGACAGTGTATGTGATAGAACTACACATAAAACCCAGTACACATATCTTGACAATGATATGCCAGTTGTAGTAGCACTGCCTCAGGTATGTGCCTTCTCCCTATTGTGTTTGAATGGACATCTTGGAGTAATTGTCTAATGTATAGCAGGTGGTGTAGTTGCTCATAACTATAATTGCAAACATGTTAATATTTGTACAAATACACAGCTGTCATTCCCTAGGCTGTCCATTGTAGTTAACTGCTCCAAAATGGAACATACAGCTATCCTACAGTGGCTAACCACAACAGTTGTGCATAAGGCAAAATGGCAGCCCTTAACTTTCATATGATATATATATATATATATATATATATATATATACATATGTGTATAATCTGTAAAACAATATGATCTGTAAAACAGCAGTATCACACTTACCAGGTACAGGGCCATGAACTCTGGCCACACCTGATGGACCTACGAACAGGTGAGGGAGAGGTATTGTTGTCAGCAATACCAAATGTTGCAATGTTACAAGGTAATATGTGTGTATATCCACATGTACAGTAGCTAATGTGATACTGGCTATATTGCTGGTATTCTAAGTATGTGTGCACACATGTGGGTAAAAGGCAACCCCCCAATGCTGATAGACCTGACACCCATGTACTGGCCTGTAGAGCTTGCCACAATGACTGCTAATGTATTGTACTGGTGAACACAGTAAGCTTACCTGGATGCTCCTCTGATGTGGACACTGTGGCACCCACCTCCAGGATGAATGGTGTGATGGTTGGCTGGGAGCTGTTGGTTGATCCTAGGTTCACCATGAATTCCTATGTGGCCAAGAGTGTTTTTTCTGTTGCAGACCCTCCACCAGTGGCAGCACAGTCCCTGGCAACAGCAGCTGCTCTTTGACTTGCTGCATTGACCATATCTGTGTCCTGGTGTCGGACCTGCTTGTAGATCCTGTCCTGTTGGCCAATATGATTAACAGCTCTCCAAGGTTGACCCACAATGCTGCCTGCTGTTCATGATTGTGGTGACCCCTTGAAAGCAGGATGTGATTATGGAGTCTGAGGGCATCAAGTATAGCGTCATTCTCTGCAGATGAAAATGGAGAATGTATACATTGGTACATCATTTCTGCAAGACAACAAGAGGGGAAAACACAACAGGAACAGATACGTGGATGTCCACAGATCCTACACACCCATAATGGCCTGCACTATCTACTGCTCCCTCACACATCATGCCCCACAGTTTGGCAACACACTACATGTGCGGCTATAATCAAGATAGTAGCAATACTGGGTAATGTCCCTGTGATTCTGATGTATGTCTCTACACCCATCAATAAAGTGCACCTTGGTGTGTCCCCTATGGATAAATCCCAACTAATATGTCATATGGCCAATATCGGACAAACAGCAATGTGCTATTCCAACAACTATATGGAGATAGTCCAGCAACATCAGTGTGCCACGATGACAGACAGCAATGCAAACCTTCTATAGTGTATGTTCCCTATAGGCATCATACCTCTCAACTTTGCAGATGTTTGCAGAATGCCACCATGTTTGCCTCATAGATGTGGTCCTTCTTGCACAAAGTTTTGGATGTCTGACAAATGGTTGTCTAATCATTGATGGTGGCTGTCGGAAAATTTTAACAAAATCTGACTGTCACACGTCAGACTGCTCAGAAAACATTTATACTACAGTAATATCTGTTAGTCTATTCACATTCTTACTTTGTATGGCCAATAGGTATACTCTGTCACTGAGTTTGGGCCTTTGTCCTCTCATTAAATATGGCTTTGTCCTGCTTTCTTACTGTAGGAGGTTGAGAGATATGTTAGGCATAACTCTCAACCTGACACAGACGAATGTCCACGAAACAGAGACTTAGCCAGAATACATCAGGGACATCCAGGGACACTTTTACAATGTTACTATTATTTATGTGTGACATTGACAGACTGAGAGGAGGTGAATTACAATCCATCTTTTGATTTACAGGAGTGTACACCCTTACTTAGTGTCACTATGTTTTATGTGTACTCCACTATCTTTACTAAAACAGCTGATCATTGTAGGAGGGATGGACAGGGGCAGAGCAGAGATGTGATTCAAAGCAGGGACAGTTGAGAGGCATGCCTGTAGGTTTTGGACAGCAGAGTATCATTGTCACGTCATTATCATAGCTCTAATATAAGCCTACTGTTTTAATCCCTATTCCCTATACCTCCATCCTCCCATCTGCATCCCATGTTATTGTGAGATCTAGTACATACCTGGTAGAGTGATGTATTCCTCATTTTGAGGCATTCCTTTGCAAATACTTTGCACATACACTGTTTGTGTGAGTAAAAGCACATACAGAACTGTTCCCCATCAGCGGTTGCTTGCCTTTGTAGGTAATTCTCATTAACAGGTAATTGCCTCTGCACAAATCTGTGGCTCATAATTGCTAACTGCATCCAAAATAGCTGAATTGCAATATCATTAGCCAATGACATGTCACCACAGTGCAATACATAAAGCCTTCATGTAGGCCTTGGCCCCTTTCTTAGTTTTTGAGATGGACATTACTGAGGTGTGGAGACTGCAGCATCTCAGAGGGTAAGTATAAATACTGTCCACTGTAGAGATGTATGAAGTATATCCACAGTTTTGCCTTATATGTTTGGCCAGTGTCCCATGACAGCATGGTCATCTGGCAGTTCACAGGCAAACATTGTGGGTTGAGGTCAGAAAGGGGAGAAAAACATATGAGTGTCACACTTCATGCCCCTCAGAATATGCATGCTAATGTAGTGGCTGCTATTCTATCAACTTACTATCTTTATAGGGGCAAATTGTGAAACATGTCCCTATCTCTGGGCCTCCCCCCCCATATGTATGGTTGTGTCCACATCCCTTGTTATAGGGGGTTGGGAGGTATGGTCTATCTGTAGCATCTACCTTAACATACAACTGTGTATGTTCAAGGCTGCAGCTGCTGCTACAGCCTAGGATACATAGGGGGGAGTGTGAACACTTTGGAGGCCAGCAAGCTGTATGTGTAACTGTGGCAGGTGTGTCAGCCCTGTTGCTACAGCTGAGCCAAGGTAAGGGTACCTGTTACAGTCCAATTGAGGCATGTGCTTAAGGTACATCTGCTATGCAACAGTACCAATAACAGAGTAGTGGGTGACATATATAGTTAGGCTATAGGAATATGTGCAATATGTCCCTGTATGTACCTGTAGGCCTGTGACTTGCAAAACTGGGTGGCAGATAATTCAGTAGCAGTAACATATGGGGATTAAAACTATATGACTCAGTCATTACTTGCTGTGTTCATAACAATGTAATTGAAGTGCAACACACTAGATTCAAACTCAGGACTGTGTGTGGCAAAATTTTCTGTATGCAAAGCATTTTACAGACTGAGCTACTGAGAGTGCACAGCCGCAAGTGTATTTGCCATATATATGTGCTGACATACAGGCTGTGACACACATTGTCTTCATCCATCAGTATGTGCATGCTTTCAAAGGGAGTTGTTCTGCAGCAGGGTCCCATTTGAACATATGTTCTGTGCCATTAATGCCTTAGCAGGTGTGTTTCAAGATGCTGCAGGTAAAAGGGAATATTTACATGCTATCCCAGGCATCATGTACTGCCATTATTATTTATTTGGCTGTCTACTGGTGTATTTTTACATCAGAGTTCCAGTTACACTCCCATTTTTCACATTGGGTTTGATTTGTCTGTCAGTGGCAATCACTATGTATTGCCGGAAACAGCTGTTTTAATTAAGATCTGTGTGGGTTAGTACAGTAGGTTGTAGTTGACAGGGACCTGCATTCAAAATGTGGCAGGGGTGATTACTTTGTACATGTGCCTAACACTGTGAGAAACACATAGGATCATTAAGGTGCATTTAAGTGGATTTGCTCATCGTGACACTTCGCTTAGTTTTGTGCAAACCAGTGCTGGAAATTTAAAAAGAAAAGAAAAAGGGGTGATAGGACAGTGGTGAAATGGGGCAAACAGGGGTAAAAATTGTGAAAGTCAAGTAGGGACATGCAGGATGGGAGTAGGAAAGAACCATAGCATTTTTGTACAGCAACAGCTGTGCAGTTTGACAGATTATGTGGATGAATTTTGACTCTCAAACCCCAAAGATTGCAGAGGACAACACAAATGTTTTGTCAAGCAAATTGGACCAAATTAGTTGTGTCCAGTGGACACTTGTGTGAAATGGAGAACTATGTATGAGTCAATATTTTTTTTGTGGGACAGGGCCCATTTTTTTTGTAAGGAGAGAATGGAATGTTGGGCAAGGGATATAGGTACATGTGGGGAGGTAAGTTGGGTAGGAAAGGATGCCATTGCAGACAAACAAGACAGCAGACAGGGGTGGTGAGTGACACATGAGAAGGTAAACTCCTTGGATGGGGAGGGTGTTGTGGAATCCGAAGTTCATGTGCTTCCAGACAGCAGCAACATGACTGAGGTTCCTACCCATGGACAGTTGACACTGCCCTGAAGGTGGCTGTAGTAGAGGCTGGGAGCCAGGGTCAGTCATCTCCACCAGGTTGTCCAGTCTGCCCTCAATTCAGCACATGCAATGTTCATAGCTCCTATGAACTGTCCAGCACACCATGGCCACTAGTTGATTCTAGGTGACTACTGCCCCTCCAACACTGTTCCCTGGGTGGGGAACAGGCCCCATCCCCTGAGACAGTTCAACCCAAAGGTGGTGCAGGGCCAGCAGAGGGGGGCTGGCAGTGGTAGGGTAGGTGTATCAGCAAGAACCGGCCTACTCTGATGTGCTGCAGATATGGAGGTAAAGCAATACATATAGGCTAGTAATGAACAAAACCATTCTTAGCAACAACAGCATGCCAGGTCATTGGAAATAACTTCATTACATTTCAATGCGCATTATGTGAAATACAACAATAAATAACAGAACAGTCATATTAACAGCATGCTAGTAACAGTTACGGCATAAGGCCAACAGAATAGGTAATTCAACAGGATAAGTTAATATGCAACCATTGTAATGCATAACAATAATAAAAACATGTCCCAAAATAAAGTTTATGGAAAAACATATGCTAATAGTAAACTATAACCAATGCATAACAATAATTAATATTTGAAGATAAGGGGTGGGGAGAGAGAGAGAGCGAGAAATACAGTGCATTAATACTATTATAGGCTATACAGTACTGCTATCTACTCTATAGGTCTGTCTTTTATTTATGCGTAAAAGTGCCCTATAGCTGCTGTAGCATGTACATACCTCTCAAGCTATCCACGTGGGACAGTATGGGTCAACCAGTAACAACTGGGTGCACAATTACACACAACACTTGTGCATCAAGTGTACCTATATAATTACCAAAGTGTACTTTGGGCTGATGTAGTGCTACTTGGCTATTTACATACTCATGTCGATGATACATCTGTGTCAGAGGGATTACACAACAATAACTGCAATCCTTGACAGCATGACACTTGAGAGACATGTATGTGTACAGTACACATGGTAAACAGCTATCATGCCTTGCTTTGCAGGCATGGGGATAGAACCCAATAGCAGTGACTGCAGAGGACATCTGCACCAAAGGTTTTAATTGACTGCAACAACCTGTAACACATACTCCAGGCATGCAGCCATATCAAAGTTTACACATTTTATTTCTTTTCTTTTATTATTATTACACTTATTTCCTGTATTTTATGCTGTATTTTCACATTTCTGGTAAGGATTGTAACAGTATGTGACATCTAAACACACAATAATGTAATCATAATGTGGGATACCTCACCCATTTACCTCTAGCTCCTGTGGAGAGAATATCTGTAAATATTACCGGACTGATACTGTAATATTTAGATCTACATAACACTGGATTTGAAACCTGGTCTGCGTGTGGTAAAAATGCACTTCATACACAGCATCTAGCAGAGTGAACTACTGAGTCACTGATGACTACTGGTTGACTGATATTTGCTTAGAGCTCATCTAGCACCAAAATATGACCTGCTAAAAGTGGTGCAGTTTATACTTGATTGCAATGACAGCTGAACACACATGCATGACATTCAAGCATGATGGACATACTAGATAAATTATATATTACTACACAGAATGCAGGTGTACACAATACATTCTTAGTGTTTTGAAATATCTGTGAAGTCAGAAAACAGTATCAAATTATGGGTTATTATTTGCAGTCCACAACTAGTACACTATTATACCGGACTTCAGCACCATACCTCACAGCCTGAATGCCTGTAGTTGACATGCAATGGTGAAAAAAAGACAATCCTGCTGTACATAATTTACCTTGGTGTTATTACTATTGGTCCACGTGTCATTGCAGTCCAGTTGTCATAAGTCATTTCTTACAAAGCAACTCTGAACCTACAGTTATTGTACAACTGACTTTATTAAATATATCTTCATGCAGGTACTGATATTATTTTGTGTTTTTATTGCAGAACAGTTGTAATAACTGATTTCTTGCAAAACAGCCCTACACCCACAGTCATTGCACAACAGACTTTATTAGAGATACCTTCAGTCAGTTACTGGTATAATTTCATGTTTTTATTGCACAACAGTTGTCATTTTGCATGTGTTTCAATACAGCTGTAATTCCACAGTTATCACACTACAAACTTTATTGCATGTAGTTTATTACGGTTAATGCTTTAGTCTTCCCTGCTTATGGCACTGCAGTTAGCAGTATGCACTTCTTGCAGTACAGGTATAAGTCCACATTCATTGCAATACAATCTTTACTGTATATATCAAATCATAGTTATTACTTTACTCTTTCTTGCTTCTTTGACTATAGATAGCAAAATACATCTGTACTCACCACACTCATGGTGCAACCTTGCCAAGTGCCTGGTATGCACCATGATCTTGCGTGCCCTCTCCCCTGCAGCTGTTGGGAGAGAAGCATACCATTATGTATACCAGTTTACCAGACATTCAATATTAGATATTGGTGAAACACAGGTAATAGTACTTACATATGTGTGGGACATTCCCACCCTGGAATTCTTGGACCCAGATGTCCATGAAACCCCCCCTTCCATGTTTTCAGGTCATCATGGTGGTGAAGACATCTGTGTGGGGAATACCAGTTGTACTGGTCAGGTCACTTGCCAGCTGGTCCCAGGCCTCTGCCTTGCTCTCTGAACCCTGGTAACCTCCCTGCATCAGCCAGCCTTTGTGGTCCTTGACAAGGAGTCTGACCATGACCCTGGACTCCTGAATGCCCCACCACTGTGCACAAAAGTGTGAACCCTCTCCAATGCCTGCCATTGTATCCTTCAGAGACAGAAATCCAATGGATTATGCTGTATTGCCACCTATTGGGCTTACTATAGCCTGTTTCCCCACCTTTACATGCCATTGGGCAATATTTAAAAATGCAGCACATTGCTTAGCAGCATGCAAACCAGCACAGCTCAACTGAGAAGTGCTAAAACTGGAATACACCAAATGCTTGGCATCGCTTAGCAGTGCACAAACCAGCCAAGGGATGCCAAGCAGTGCAAACACATTAGTCATCATTATTGTGCTTATGCAGTGCTTATCAGGTCTAAGCAGGTCATAGCAGAGCTTAGCTGAGTGCAGCAGGCCAGTATTTAAAAATAATTTGCATAATTTCTATTTGGAACAAAAATGCTAACTTGCACTTCTATGTATTCAAACCCTGCACCTACTGCATGAGACCATAATTCTACCCATTTAGCTGCATAGATATGTGAAGTTTTGCTATACCTTTACATATACTGCTGAGCTACTTTTAAGCAGTGCTGAGCACCGTGACATGCCATGCAAACCCGCTCACCTATGCTTAAATTCACCTTTACAGAACTAATTAAATATATCCGGTTTCTATTTTTAGATGTCTGGCAGGTGTCTCCGCAATTTATTTAAATAGTGCTCAAAACTGAACGTCAATAATGCAGTATTAAAATAGTGCTGCTTTTTGTTTAACTGAAGTTTGATACTTTACAAAGCAATCTATTTTCAGTCCTACTTCTCCATATTGCACTTACATAGCTTTTTTTTATATTTCAGATGGTCCTGAATAGATGTGTAGGTTTCTCTCTTAATTTGAATTAGCAGGTTCCTGCTTTATTTTGAGAAAACAACCAGGATGATGCATTAATGTGCAGCAGCATTCAGTTTTTTGTTACTAGATAATCTATTTTTTAGAGAAATTAATTCCATATTTAATTTTTCAAAAACTCCACATTAATACATGATCAGCATTCCTAATCTAGAGTTGAATGTTGACAGCTTCTCTAAAAAGGTATTAAAAAAACTCAATTATGCCATTATGTTTAGCTCCCTAGCAGCATATTTTGATATCAGAAACAGGCCATATGGTGCCTGGACTAAGGAAGAAAGATTATCCAAACCTGACAAAGGAAATACACTCTATCCATATCAGTATCATCAGCTAGAAAGGAGTGAAACTAACTGCAAAATAAAAGCAAATGTGTACATGGATAAAATATAAATTCCCTTATATATCAGCTATATTTTGAAGCATTTTTCTTTTTATCAAGATGTAATAAGCTTTACTTTGGCCACAAAGCAATATGCCTTTTCATAGTCTTCTAAATTCACATTAATCAAATTTATGTGAAAAGCATTTCTTACTTTGGCTTCAATAACAATTTTTTTGTGTATATTTTGTCTACAGCAGATTTTGTTGCCCCTCAAAAGCCAGCAGGTTTTAAATGTTATCTTTCATGCAGGAAGTGCTGTAGTGAGAGAGGGTAGTATCTTGGGAACTTTACACATTTTGCACCCCCTTCCCTTACCCAGACTTACATCACTGTCACCAGTCCCTCTGACAATTAAACACAAGTCATGCTTTTCCCATCTGGATACTAATATTATTTGAAGACTTTTGTTGCATTGTGATTCAACATTTAAACAAAGTATTGTTTCCTATAGTGAGTCCAGAAAGGGAATATAAGAGCTTTTTACACCTGTTACACAAGTATCATAGGGTACACCTTCTCAGGAATTATGGAAATCCCCTTTTATAAAATGGATACCTGGGCAGTGAGTGATGCTTCCCCCAACTCTGAAAAGCAGTACTGGCATAAGTATAATGACCTGAAGAAGACCAGTCCACACCCTCTACACCTGGGAGAAAAGGTTGTGGATACATTATTTAAGCAGTCTGTTTTTTTAGTGAGGCTGTATAATAGACCTAGCTTCTGAAACTGAAACTGTCACGTGTTGTCTGTAATATGCACTGCTTACTACAGTTTGTTCTACATTTTCCACAGCCTTAGGAGATCATGGAAAACAGGCTAGACTTACAGGTTTTCCAGGCAGTGAGGTATGTGTAGTATATTGCTGACATTATTGCATTATACTCAATTTTTGTACCATATCACTAAGCAGTTCTGGTTCTGTTTTTTTTTTTCTTTCCTTTTCTTTTTAGTATATATGTCCAGTGCTTTGTAGTTGTTTTTTCCATATACATATTGTACTTCTGCAATGCACTGTACCACTTATACTAGAAGTGTTGCACTTGTGTTATAATCTGTTTGACATGTGGTATTCTATTGCCTTTGTAGTATGTTGTCTTGGTTAGTTTGTTAGTTGGTTTCCTCCATTTCAGATCCTGTTCCAATAAACTGTTCTGTCTTATTCTAATAAACTATTTCAAAACCCACTATTTGCATTTGCATCCTACTTTTCATATTCTCATTGTTCCATTAGTTTTTATTATATTGTATTATTTTGCTTTTCTCTAAATCATTTTTATTAACAAAGAAAAATTACATATCATACCAAATTCAAACATGAAGTCTGATCAATGTCCATTACTACAAAACAATATAAGCAAAGTTTACATTGTATGCATCACGCAATCACTGGGATCCAGTAAGGATTAGTACAATGTGAATGCCTTAGCTCAGAAGATTTCCTCATTGCCCTAAGCCTATCTGATACATACACTGTCTCTGTTACTGAGGTTTTCCCTTCACTGGAACTTCAGCACAGAGAGTGATATCTCAGTTGAAGATGCATGTTAGTGTGGCATTCTGTAGGAGAGGCTAATCCTAATTGGCCATATACATTCCCATCAAAATGTTTGTGGCTCAGCTTGAGTTAGCAATTCAGACAATCATTCAGGCAAGAACATTTTTACTCTAGGATGAAAAAATTAATGCCCTCAAAAGACTGTGGTCAGCATTCAGTCCAATGACAATATTCCCGGTGCAAGTAAGTAAGCACAACCAAGTCATGAGGGTGGGAATGGCTCAGTGTGTGTATGTGTGCAGGTGTGTGTGGGTATTTTTGTATGGAAATGAATGAATGATGCTTTATGAATGTGTGTGTGTTTGTGCATGCATATGCATATGAGGGCATTTGTGTGTGTGTGTGTGTGTGTGTGTGTGTGTGTGTGTGTGTGTGTGTGTGTGTGTGTGTGTGTGTGTGTGTCTGTATGGAAATAAATGAATGATGCTTCATGAATGTGTGTTTTCTGCATGAGTGCGTATGTGCGTGTGTGTGTGTGTGTGTGTGTGTGTGTGTGTGTGTGTGTGTGTGTGTGTGTGTGTGTGTGTGTGTGTGTACATTTGAGGGTATTTGTGTGTGTGTATGTGTGTGTGTGTGGATGACTGCGTGTGTACCTGAGTATGTGTACATCACTGCACACTTGCATGGATGCCTGTACAAAAGGGATTAGGTAGGGAATCATGAGTCTGGATAGTTTTGTGTGTGTGTCTGTGTGTCTGTGTGTGTGTTTGCGTGTGTGTGTGTGTGTGTGTGTGTGTGTGTGTGTGTGTGTGTGCGTGTGTGCGTGTGCGTGTGTGTGTGTGTGTGTGTGTGTGTGTGTGTGTGTGTGTAAAAATCTGTGATGGAGTGTGCACGTATGGGTGAGTGTTTTGCTGAATGTCATTGAGCGTGAAAGGCTTGTTTGTAGAAGAGTGTGTGTGCTTTGGTAACACAATGCATGGGCTAATAGGGAGAACAATAGTATGGTCAAGTCTGTTAGTGCCATGTTTAATTCAGAGAGCCAGTCATAAGATCTTTCTCTTTGTGGCTGTACCTTGTCTCCTGAGTACAAATTTCTAACTGCTGTGTTAAGTAACCATTCCATGCTCGTCAATTAGAATGGGTGGTGAAACTTTCTGTGAACCGTAGTGTTTATTTTATATTATTATTAAACTATTTCATTTTAAGCACACTACATTTTATATTAACATATAAAATGTTTTATGAACTTTCCACATATTTGATCTTTTCTTTAAACAAATTCTTTCTCTCATAATGTGACATTTACCTTCATACATTCTCCTGTATATATCATCTTATCTGTATCTTAATCTTTTTACTCAGTTTATAGCACCACCTGTCTTATCCATTGTCCACCTTTTACTGCTTGCACTTTACTAATACCCTCCTCTTTCTATATTTTAGCTATTTCCCTTTTCAACCATTCCAGTTTTAAAACACCTCCCTTCTCCCCAGCTTTCTCCATGCCCACTGCCTTTCATCCTCTCAAATAGGCATAACAACCATCCTTCTTTTACCTTATTATATAGCTTACTAAATACTGGTTTCATTTCCAATCATTCTTTCTGCATTACCTTTCATCCCCACCACATATGAATATTATCTACCCCTTTTTTCCTGATATCTTTGTATCTAATGCATCTTTGAGCTTTTCTCCCTGGGCCTCCACTAAAAATGGGTCAATTCGGCCCAGTGGACTTCCCCGGTAATCAAACTGCAAATAAATAAAAATAAATAAAATCTCTAGCATTCCCAGTTCTCCCTCTGTCCCTATTCTCCTAATTTCTTTGATGCCCTGTACCATTTATGCAGTAGCCTAATGTGCTAGTTTCTCATTTGCCATGATATCCTTAGAATCGTTGCCATTTTTCCATAACTCATTCCTTTTTGTCATTCTTCCCATACTGTGGATTTTTATCCACATTCCCTTAATTCACTAAAGCTGATTACCCTTTCAGTTTCTCCCAAATCTTTATAAATGCATCCTATTTTCTTTACCCCACCAGCCATGCCCTTACTTCTTACCTTATCTTTAATTTCACTCTCTCCTCCCTCTTTTCTGGTCATATCCACTGTCCTTTCTATATGCCAACCAATCCCCTACTTTCAAACCGAACATACCTTTTACATACTCAAAAGAAATATACTGACCTCTTTTCCAGGGCATAGTATGGGGAGATACTGGTATGCTAAGCATTCCCTACACTAAAGGAAATTAATCTTGCTTATTTAATGTTTTGAAATTTTGAAATGAAATTGCCTAAACAAAGATCTATAATAATGCATGCTTTCTTTGAAAGAAAGTATGTATTATCTTTGTTTAGGTATTGTGAAGCAGCTCAGTCAGGAAACCCTTACTTTATGCAGTGTCTCCTAGAGGCATCAGTTTGTTTTACTGCACATAAGCTCAGAATGTTGCTTACTTCCAGAAGCCCATTGCAGAGAATGCTAACATATGCTCTAACCAACGTTGAGGTGCATTTTCAGCCTAACTTTGAGGAGACTAAGCCATTCATGAACTTCTCAAAGGTGCAAAAAAGGTAATCAAGCTGAGATGAATCTTTGGAGTGGGTATTTATTTACTCTTTGACAGCTGAATAAATGTTACTTCATCATGCCGCTTACTTAGATGAGTTAAAAGTTTCTACCTCTTCATGTCCTTGGAGTTGTTCGTTTCTTGTATGTTATCACTGAAAGAGGGTTATCAAAATCTATTAGTACTGGTGAATAGGTAACCAATAAAGTGCATACTGAAAACTGAATTCACTCCTTCTTGTCATGATCATAGTACTCTAAACACAGATAAGTAAAGCTGTAAAATGACCACTTCAATTTGTATATTTAGTTTCAGTCAATTTAACATATCTAGGAAGTCACTAATAAATTCTCTGTTTGTGGTAGTTGCACCTAGAAGGACAGCATGTTCATAATCCAGTTCTGCGGAGGTGGGATATGTTGTCGGGAATGTGACAGTGAAGCTCCAATGGGTGGGTAACCTTGATAATTTTGCCAGATCACCTGGGTGAAGCACATGGCTACTGGGTCAGTGCAATCAGGTTTATGATAAATGAGAAGCTGGTTTGTCTGCTTTACATCCCAACAGCTTCTTTTAAGCTTCCCACAGAATTTCTGCTGCTTTACTTCTAGTTCCTTACTAGCCAGCATGGATGTTGAGTTTTGATTTCAGAATTGTTTAATTTTCTGTATTTTTAATTACTGTTTTGGAAATCATGTCAGTTGTAAAAGTAGATTATATTGCTCTTTGGTGTAATTTTGATGTCATTTGCTTTAATTCTTTAACAATAGAAAACATACCTGAACATTGGAAGGATTCATTACAGAAACTATTTTCATATCTTGAAAACTTGGTCTAACCCTCATATTGATATGAAATGATGGAATAATTACCGGTCTCTGTTTGTTTACTTATTTATTTGCTGTTGTTGTGGACACTGTATCTCTGGATTAAGGAAAAGCATGTTAATCTGGTTATAACTATTTCATCTGGGATACATCATGATGCTTTCATTTAGACATGCATCTAAGTGATGGTTTTATCAAGTAATATCAATAAAACATTTTGTATAATAAAAATGATCTGAAACTTCAGTTTTCAAAGACTGTTGGAGAAAAACTAGTAGACAGCTCAGTAGTGAGAGTAGATGCACCGCATAAATCCAACACAACACCAACATTTCAGCCCCAAAAACCCACTCAGCACTGGCCCTTTGAGAACCAATCATGGCTTAGTTGTCTCTTAGTTTAAAAGTTTGAGGACTTATTCCTATCTTGGCATCAACAGAGAGGTCAACTACTCCTTCATATTATACAAAAAGTCCCTCATCCATATCTTGCAAACACTCCTATTCACTGTTCACCTGTATCATTGTAATTTCTGTCTACCTATTCCATTCTACCTACAGATCATAATTATCTCTGTCACTCTCCTTCCCATAACATTCCCCAGTCCATTGAGTGGATGCTTTAACTGCCTCAACTAGTTCTAGCTACTTCAGCAACTTGAGAACAAATTTTAATCCACTTCTTCATTATTGCCATATTGATTCTTTCCTTGTCAGCCAAACCTACCTTCTAGTATAGGATTCAATACTTCAAGACAAAATTTCTGATAATAGTGGTGCCACTTTTCTTGAAATCACTGAGAATGCCCCCCCATACTTCCCTACATTTCCTCAGAGCAGAACATTCCTGCTACATTTTAAATATTCTGGGTTCTTTACCACATGTCCAACAGTCCATAATATCTCTCCAGCCCCCGTCCCTCACTTTCTCTAGTGTACAATACCACCAGTGTCTTATATAGAGTTGTTGAGTACCTCACGCACTTCCTGCCATCTGCCATTACTCCAGGCATTCTGATCCTTTATGTCCACTGCTTTAGCCTCAGGAAATGCAGGTCTGCATCCATTTCTTGTAATTCCTTATACATAGTACTCAAAGTACTAGTTGTAGAACATCTCCAGTACTCTTCCTAAAGCATTCCTCTAAGTTAGCATTGAGTTTTTGTACTTACTTTTCATCCTCCAAATAGAATGCTTTACAGATCTATAAACATAATCAGAACTCTTCTTGGCACCCAGAACGTTTTTTTTTTTTTTTGATAAAAAGGATTTGCACCTTCCTTCTTCAGTACCATTATCTCACAGGCTCTGCTCAACAGAAATCTGCACTTAATCTAAGTTTGTCCCAGGCATATTTTAACCTGTCCTTTCCTACCATCCCAGTCTGCCAGATATACAGTCTTTCCGTCTGTGGTGTAGGACATAAAATGGTTCTAACATCCTTCTGGAATTTGTCATTCCTCTTCTCCTTACCTTAACTAGAACCTTTCTCTTGATCTTTACTCACTTCACCTATCTTCCACACATTTAGTAAATGCCTCACAGATTTCATAACATAACCACAGCCACATATTGGCTAAAGTCTGTCAACCCAGATCTTCGCATATTCTCCTGAGCTATAAGTCTGACCCTTCAGAATCTTTTCCCTTTCTTTCTCCTAACAAAACTTTGTCAACGGTCTTCCATTTCTGAAGAAGTTTATCCTTTGCATTTGCAAATATATATATCACCAAGTAAAAGAAAAACATGAAGTAAAGATATCTTCACTACTTTCACTCTTGCTGAAAAAATATTCACATTTGTTTGACAGGGTGGATCATTTTTTTTATGAAAAAAAATGGAGAATAAATAGCAGATATTTGTTACATTAGTACTTGGAGTGAAGAATACAAGTAATTCACAGCATCTGTTAGACACTGTTTGTAAGAGATAAATGCACAATTTAAACACACGATGAATATACAATAAGAAAATTCTGACAAAAGGAAATGGGTATTACATTTAATATCCGACACAATACTTGATAAACATATAATAGCTTGTAGAATCTGTAATAAATCAGCAACTAATTACAGCAGTGTTTAAATTTATTTCCATTGTTGTTTACACAAAGCTTTATCATATATGGTTATATGTTTTTAGAAACAAAATTATTAGCCTTAATTTGAAAGATACACATTACCTAATGGAATCTGGAATGTAGCATTTACACCGCTTCTTTAGACAGACACGCTTTAGAAGCTATATGGAATTCCATCTAA
This sequence comes from Protopterus annectens, assembly GCF_019279795.1. Classification (NCBI taxonomy): domain Eukaryota; kingdom Metazoa; phylum Chordata; order Ceratodontiformes; family Protopteridae; genus Protopterus; species Protopterus annectens. The sequence continues at coordinate 23,447,202 of NC_056729.1, read as the reverse complement.
GAGGACAATATTATTCTGAAGGGATATGCTTTCCACAGTTTTGAACCCATGATGGAAATGTGGTTTGCGGAGTTTGAAGTATAGGTGCCTTGTCAGAATTCAATGTTGTAGATTGCATTTTTTGCATTATTCTTTCTGCAAGAAAAGGAAAGTTTAAGTTTCATGTTTTCTTTGCATTACTGGTCACTATTCAGCTTTATGTGGAATATTGCAATGGTGTTCATTCCGAGTGGGAGGCTGCCACCCAGCAAGCTAGAATTTTATAAATAATTCTATGTCATCTGTGAATATTAATATGATCCATAGGCTTGTCTTACAAATGTAAGTGAACTATATGTTATGTGTGTATTAAACTGCTGGTGCAGAAGTGTGTGTTATCTGTATGTTATGTACTGAACCTCAAGAATCTAATCACAGTGTACCATGCTGGAAAAGAGCAGAAATGTGTATAACCTCTGTACCTATGCAGATTAGGTTCATAGGTAGGTACTGGGCTACCTGCCCGAAGGCATATATTAGCCCAGCCACATTGTGCGGTATTCACCGCCCCTTTGGTTAGTTTCCTAGGCCCTTGATCTAGCAGCTAGTACCCTTGGCCCCTATCTAGTACAGTTGTTGATCCCTGGTGTGAACTTTCTGTTATCCATCCACTCGTCAAAGTTCCTCTTGAAGAGTGATAGTTAGGGGCTCTGTCTTATGTGGATCGGGACCTTGTTCCATAGCAAGGAAAGTCTTTGTGAAGGGAATCTATCCTTACAGCATGTTCTATTCATTGTTATGCTGAGGTTTATATCCCTAGAGCATGCAGATCGAGTAGATTTGGTTTTGCAAGATGGAGCATGTTCAACAGTTCTGGGTTGGACATGGCTCTGTATGTTAGAGATCGCCTCTGAGAAGGTGGTATGCAACAGAGAAAATCCTTAGTATTTTCAATCGTGCTGCATAGGGCAACTGTTTGAGGCCAGTAATCCTCTTAGTGAGGTACCTCTGTGGTCTCTCCAGCTGCTGGAGATGCCTGGCCAGGTACATTCCAATTGCTGCATTGTACTCAATAATGGGTCTGATGAGGGAAGAGTAGAGGGGCACCACTACATCCATAGATCTTGATGTGAACCCTTTTGTGATCAGATGGGTCACATAGAAGGATTTTCTAATCACCTTGGCAACATGGTTATCAAAGGAAAGCTGACTATCTACTTGGGTCCCCAGATCCCTTACAACTTCTTCAGATTTCAGTGGGTTACCTCCTATGTGGTAGTTCGTGGGTACACTTTTTTTTCCAAAGGGGATTACTACACATTTTTTAGTATTTAGCTTGAGACCATGGCTTTGACACCATACATCAGTTTCATTAAGGCCCTTCTGGAGGATATCCATGTTTGCCGGAGTCTCTATTATAGCACCCAGTTTGCAGCCGTCCACAAACTTGGTCAGCCACAGCCCTTCAGTGCTTGCCTGTACTTCTGAGAAGTATATGCCAAACAGGAGGGTCCCCAGGACAGAGCCCCAAGGCACACTGCTCATTACTGGTCTGGATTTGGACATAGATCCCACTACTCTTACTTTATGGGAATCTGTCTGAGAGCCAGTTTGCAATCCATCTTGTGATGCAAGGGTTTATGCTCAGGTTGGTGAGTTTATCAATAATACCCGAATGGGGAATGGTGTCAAATGCTTTAGCAAGGTCAAGGTAAGCCGTGTGTACATCCTTTCCCTTAATCTATAGCCTGAGTAACTGTCTCAAAGAAGTCCACCAGGTTCAGAAGGCATGATCTGCCCTTGACAAAGCCGAACTGTGTGGGGTCAAGTGTTTGGAGGTTCCCAATCTCCCCATTTATGAGTTCCATAATGATTCTCTCCATTGCCTTACAGATCAGACTGGTCAAGCTTATTGGTCGGTACTTCCCAGGGTCGGTTGTGGGCCCACCCTTGTGCAGCGGAACCACCGTTGCTGTGTGCCATTTTATGGACACATATTCTGTTGAGAGGCTGAGACTAAACAGGGTATTCAGATGCGGGGTTAATTCGTTTTGGAACTCGCATATTGCACAGCCCGGGACACCATCTGGTCCCATGGAGGCAGTGTTTTTTGATTTAGATAGAGCCTTATTAACCAACGTATCAGTAATAACTGGAGTTAAGCAATCCCCTGGAATAGTAATAGGCCCCGCAGGTGGTGAGGGGGGGGGGGATTTGCACTGAACCTGTCAGCCAAGATGTTGGCAGTCAAAGGGGTCAGTGTATTTTGTTCCATTTTGTACTAGCTCAGAACAGACCTGAACATTGCCATTTAGGTTTTTGACATAACCATAGAATGCCTTATGGTTATCCTTGGCATCCTTGGCAGCTTTCTTTTCGAAATTGGCTTTAGTTGACTTGATGAGGGCCCTCAATTTCTTACTAATGCTGATCAGGGATGATTTTTCTACTTTAGATTTGGTCTTTTTTTGTATAAGTCTCCTCCTTTTATTGTATAGTTTGCTTATGGCCGGGGTCCACCAGACTGGTTTCTTCCTGCTTGAGGAAGGAATCTTGGTTTTATTTGGGATAGCACGGTTCATGCAATCCTGAAGATGTATATAAAGTGCCTTGGTGTAGGATTCTGCATCCTGGATATCATTATCCTTCTGCAAGGGAATAGTGAAGCTTTCCACTTCTGACGCAAGTAGCTTGAAGTTTGCTTTGGAAAGTTTTTTTACGATGGTTTCTTTGACTGGGGGAGGGGGAGGGGTGTGGATGTCCGGGGTTATCAGTTTGTGGTCTCATCTGACCAGAGAGGGAGTGATAACGGGTGCGGTACAATGGGCGCCCATATTTGTGATGACTAAATCCAATATGTTGCCCCCTCTAGTGGGAGAACATGCCAGTTGTTCAAGAGCATTTGAATTTCTAAATTCTATGAACCGCTGGGCATAGGAGTTAAAACTTTGGTAGTTCGCCCACTCTATACCAGGGTGGTTGAAATCACCCAAAATTATGGTGTTGGGTAGGACCTTTATATTTTCCAATGCCTCAAGGAATGCTGAGTGAGCATCTTGGGACATGGTGGACGATCTATAACAGGCTACGATTTGAAATGTGGTTTTGCCTGCTGATAGTTGCGCATGGATGATCTCTGGGGCATCATGCTGCGCCACTAACCTGGAGATGTAGGTATCCTTGATGAATATGGATACACCTCCGCCCTTTGTACTGCGATCCGGTAACTGAGGCCGGAAGGTATGATATGAATTTTAACCTGGTAGTGCTGGGGTTCTCTCTGGAGCCTTGAACCAGCTTTCCATCACTGTACAAACATTGATTTTCTTCATACTGAGGAGTGCCTTGAGTGCATGCATTTTGAGGTTGAGACTTCTGGCATTGAGTAGCATTACCCTTAGTTTTTAGTTACCTGTGCTGGTTACGGTGGTTGGTTTGTCCTTTGAGCCTTGCCTAAAAAAGGCACTATGGGGACAGCAAGAGCCTTCGCCAGTATTCAAAAGCCTAGGGGTGACAGGTGCAAACCATCTCTGGTGAAACAGGAAGGCTTGTCTGTCATGTCATCCCAGGCAGACAGACACTGGATCCCCTTAGAATGACACCAGAAGCTTAGCCAATTGTTGAAATTGATCATTTTGTCTTTGTATTGTGGTATCATTCTAGCTGAAGGTAGTATGCTACTCAAGGTCAGGGTCATACCAGCTTAGGCTACATGATCAGAGAGCTCCTCAATGTCTCTTTTCATGTAGTCCAGGGAGGTACGTCTTAGATCATTCACACCAAAATATACAATGGTAGCGTCATACTTGTACTTGTTCTGGAGTGACCTAAGTGCCTGTGTTATGTGGTGGATCCTAGCACCCGACAGGCAGCTGACAGTAACCTTCTCCTTGTTCAGCCTGGTGAGTGGAACATCTGTGTGACTTACTATAGAGTCTCCTATTACTAGCGTGTTGGGTATGGTGTTTTGCCTTCGGGGCTGTCATGAGGCACACTGCTGAGGTGAATTATGTGTTTTCTGGCTGGTATTTGGAGGTGCAGGTTGCTTGCTTGTCTGCTTTGGAGGGCCCTGTTTCTTTTTCAGATTGGTACCTAGTGCCTCCGAATATGTTTTTGTGTATTTATGTGTATATTTTGCCAGTGCTTGTTTTGTAGATCCATGTGTGACTGGTGGTGTGATGCTAGTGTGTCTCTTCTCCTCTTGACTGTCTGTTACAGACATGGGTTGAGATCGCTTATCCTCCAGTCTGGCTGTGTATTTGCATCTCTCACAAGTGTTTGTGTCTAGAGGTAAGAGGAGAGGGTTGTCTGTATACATGAGGCAATTTTGACATTGCCTCAGGATGCCCCATTCCACCAGATGAACTGGAGTGTACACCTGAAGCTGACCTCTGGACATGCTTGGAAAAGTAAATTTCACTTGTCTTGTGGACAGTCGAGGGTCTTATGCTGTATTATAATAGTGCTGTCTAGGAGATTTGGAAAATAATAGTGCTGAGTAGGAGATTTAGACAAGTGCTGATTTGGGTTATGCAAGTGCTGCAATAAGAGCAGTTGATCTGAAGCACTTGAGTTGAGGCTTGCCTAGTTCTAAGGGAAAATTTGCAGCGCAGACTTTGTGGAGCCAGGAATAGTATACTCCAGCTAACCGGCACTGCCCCATGCTGCTCTGTGTGCAAGATCGCGCAAAAAGAGAGTTGCAGGGTTTTAAGAGAGAGAGAGATCAAGGAGTTTGGATTTGACCCAAAATGGCCAATAAAACTACAGTTTCTAGGCAGTAACCACTCCTACAGGGACAAGCAGGCTGCTCAGTGTTAACCACTGCCACTGGTGAGCACAGAGACTTCCCTTTAGCCCAAGTAAGCATTGGCCTCCAAGAAACTTACAAACAGTTCAGAACAGCAACTCTGTAACTGAACATTTTTTTTTTAAATTATAGAAAGTGGGAAAATAGCAAGATTTTTTTTTATGTTTTGTTTTTGTTTAAGGATAGCAGAGACACACAAGCAGCAAACTAGTCAGAACAGTGCAATAAATTACCCCAACACGTGTGTGCTATTTCAGAGGCAGGTAAAATGCAATTTTAAGAAAAAACGATTTTAAATTAAGTGCAACACAAAAAATGCAATAAACAGCCTCTAGGTATGTTCTAAATACTGTTTCTAACACAGATATCAACTTTTGCAAGCAAGAAAATACCGAAAAGTAGGCGGCAATGCATTTTTTCTAAGAAATAAATTAGAAGAAAATACTTAAAATCTCAAAAGTGGCTCCATTCTTCTCTCAGCACTTTCTCCTCTGTTTTAATGGTAGAAGTTGGAACATACCGAGTTAACTTGCAAAACTCTAAGAAAATAATGTGAAGTTGTTTACAACTGTGCTATAAAATTAGTTAATGCAAAGAGACAGGATGTCTAAAGCTAGCATGTTTTCCTATTGTCTGGAAACAGAAACAATTACTGGTTTCAAAGGTAAAAGTATTTACAGTAACAGTTTTATGACTTCCAGTTTCAGGCCAACTTCTGAGAGATAAGTCTTTTTGACACAGAGGTGCTAAATTTTAAAGTTTCTGTTCACCTGGGAACTGAAGGCAGAGGTGACAAAGAATGATGAAATCTGAGATAACCCAGCAGGAATGTTTGATTGTAATCTAAGAATTATCTCAGTGAGGGAGTCTGTGCAGTATGTATTTGTCTTTGGATCTAACACGTCCTCTCATCAGCACTTGTATTTGCCTGGCTCTGTAAGTAAGTCATTTAGGACATAGTATCTCTTAGATATAGATAGGAATATGGTAAAGATTAGTTCAGATGCTTTCCGTATTTATTTGAGGCTTACCTGCAATGTTGTTTTGAAATATTTCCTGTGATTCTGAACTCTGTTTTCACTGTGTTGAGTTATTGAGTATCATCTTGCGCTTTTATTATTAAATATATTTAAACCTTTTAATTGTAGCTGGTTTGTTTAGAGATATTTAAGCTTTTAGCGTACTTGAATAAGTATTTGGTGACAATGTATAGGCCACTCCTAAATAGCCTTGCAAATTTTGGTCACACTTACCATTTGAATAATAGTAACATTACACAGTAGAATTGGTCACCCTTTGGGAAGGGCCTTATACTAGCTGATAAAGAGTGGTTGGTGGCAGGAGGTACTACCTTATAGTCTGGACAGAAGGGAGCATAGCTAGTGAATCTGTGCAAGTATTCCCCAGGACTATTTGTGTGTTTGTATATAAATCAAATCTCAAAGTGAGTGTGTGTGTGTGTGTGTGTGTGTGTGTGTGTGTGTGTGTGTGTGTGTGTGTGTGTGTGTGTGTGTGTGTGTGTGTGAGCTACTTGGCAGGTGTGAGTGTGTGTGTGTGTGTGTGTGTGTGTGTGTGTGTGTGTGTGTGTGTGTGTGTGTGTGTGTGTGTGTGTGTGTGAGCTACTTGGGCAGGGACATGAAGCACTGGTTGGACAGAGAGGGTGCTGGAGGTTTTGGCTTGACCATTCGGCTGAGATCTTAACCACATAGCTGTGCTAGTGAGGAGTCTTTATCGGGGATTTGAATAGAGAGGGAGAAACCAGCCCAAGATTGGCTGTGATCTCTGTGTGTTCTTAAGGGAAATTGTACTTTACTGTATGTGTACTTGTCATCCTCCCAATGTGCACATCCTTCACTAGTGTTAATGGTGAGAATTGAGGCTACTTGATTACTGGGCCAGTGCAGGGGTGTTACTTATTTATTGTTTGGCAGTGGTGGATCGCCACATCACATAATAGTTGTTTGATAGTGGTGAGTTAGCCACATCACATATTAATTGGCTTATAGTGGTGTGGATATTGAATTCCTGTAGCTTGTGTACAGTGATCACTGAAGGTGTTTATGCCGTTAATCAGCCATGCAGTGAACATTCAGAGTTCATATCACAACTGTTTTATTTCTTTTCTTATCTTAGTTAGTCAGGTAGTGCAGGCAAGCATGTCAGCAGAGGAGTATGGCAAGCTGACAAGGAGCCAGTTGGCTGAGATGTGCCAGGCTAAAGGACTGGCGCATGCCAACCCGACGAAAGCAGACATGATTGCAACTTTAGTCATAGCTGCATCCGAAAATATCAACCAAGATGTCAATCAGACTGTCCGTGGAGATGAACAACTCTCAGAAAATGGACAGCTCAACCTTTCCACAGAGGACCTAAACATCCATTTGGAGTTAAAGAGACTTGAATTGCAGGCCAAGCATTTGAAAATTAAAGCAGCAGAGAGACTGAGGCATCTAGAAACTGAGGAAAATAAAAAAATGTGATGCTTGGACGCTGAGGAGAAGGAGAGGCAGAGGCAACATGAAAATGAGATGCTGACTCTTCAAAAGAGTCATGGAGGTAATGCGGAAGGGAGTAACCAAACCCCAAAAGCAACAAAGGTCAGTAAATTTCTTCCACAATTTGCAGAGGGGGATGTTTGATAGTTTAATTTATATGTTTGAGTGGGTATGTAAACAGTATGATGTTCACCAAGAGTAATGGTTTTGGTTCCTGACCGCCTTACTCCATGGTAAAGCTCTAACTGTAATGTCCAAACTGTCTGATGCTGATTGTCTAAATTATAATGTTGTGAAGAACTGTTTAGTAGAATTTTTTAAGTTAACACCTGATTGTCTAAATTATAATGTTGTAAAAAACTAAGTTAACACCTGAAGCATATAGGAAAAAGTTTTGTGAGCATAGATGCAAGGAAGATGAAAGTGTGTTTGAATATGTTGGTGAACTAAGCACTCATTTTCATACGTAGGTGAGTTGATGTCAAGCCACCACTTTTGAAGGGCTAGCAGACCTTTTGGTGAGGGAACAAGCCCTTAGCACTTTGCCTCCGGACATGAGAATCTGATTATCTGATAGACAATGCAACACTGTAGATAAGTTGGGAAAGAAGGGAGACCTATACCTAGCAAGCAGGGCATCCCTGCACAGGAAAGGGACACCCAGTGCTGCTCATGGATTTAAGAGAACCGATGGTGGGCCTCCCAGACTGCCCCAATAGAGTCCACCAGTAGCAAGGGAAGCCACTAGTGCAGGTACATGGCCCGGACCAAAGGTTAAATGGTTTAAATGCAACCAGTGGGCCAGTTAGCATAGAGATGTCCACAGAGGCAAGGTAGGAAAGAAAAGGCAGGAGAGCCCTTAAGTGGGAATGACAAAATGACAGCAGTAGGTTTTCTTGAGCAACAAGGATACCAAACTACCACCCTGCAGATGTCCTGATAGGGAATGATTTTTGTAATGCAGTACCATATGTTCATACAGTTACACACAGTCTTGCTTGGAGACAAGCATGTGGGTCTGGTAGCCTTGGTGAGACCAAGACAGACCATATACTTGCAGCCAGGACTGGTGAGGTGGTTACTTCAGGGAGGGAGCTACCCTGTAGCAGTGAGACTGAAGGTGAGCCACAGTTGCTTGTGGGTACTGATGTTCCTTTGGACAGTGTGACTGCAAGGGCAGAGGTGTGTAGTAGTACCCAAGCTGACAGTAAGGCACTGCTGTCAGAGCATTCCAGACTTCATGTAGAATGGGAGCTGGGAAGGGTTAAAAACAGAGAGTTGAGACAGGCACAGCTCTCTGAACCTACAAGGCCTGAGAGAGGTAGTTAGTGAGGCACCTCATTCTCAAGGGAAGGGGGAATCTGTATACTGGGACAAAGGGTTACTGTATAGAGAGTGCACCCCTGAGGGAGGGCAAGAGGGTGAGAGAAAACAGCAGTTGATACTGCCCATAGCCTACCATCTGGCACTTCTAGCCATATCCGAAATCATTCCCTTTGCAAGTCACATGGGCATAAAGCATACAAAGATATGTATTATGCAGAACTTATATTGGCCTGGGATTTCCAAAGATGTAACAGGGTACTGCAGAATCTGTGAGTGGTGTCAAAAGGTAGGCAAGGCAGGAGACAAGGTGAAAGCTCCTTAGATGCCTTTGCCTGTAATTGAGGAGCCATTTCAGAGGATAGCTATGGATATTGTGGGATCTCTGAGTACCCCAAGTTCCACAGTGAAAATTTATATCCTAGGGGTAGTAGATTATGCTACCAGATACCCTGATGCAGTGGCTCTGTCCTCCTTTGATGCAAAAAAAGTGGCAAATGCTTTGTTAGAGATTTTCAGCAGGGAAGGTTTCCCAAAAGAAATATTGACTGACAGAGGGGCCAATTTTATGTCACACCTCCTGGCTTGTCTGAGGAAGTACTGTGGGATAAAGCACCTAAAGAATACCCCCTACCAATCCCAGAATAATGGTCCTGCTAAGAAGTTAATCTCTACACTCAAGTCCATGCTATGGGTATTTGCAGATCAGTTTAAGAGGCACTGGAACAAATATTTGCCCATCTGTTGTTTGCTTACAGAGAGGTTCCCCAGGAATCCATAGGTTTTTTACCTTTTGAGTTGTATGGGCATAGGGTGAGGGGACCTCTAGATTTAATCTGAGATGAGTGGGAGGGTGAGTGTGAATCCCACAAGGAGTCTCTTGTGGTATATGTCTTAAACCTTAGGACAATGCTGACGGAACTCATGAGCTTGGCCCAGGAGAACCTGGCAGAAGGCCCACAGCAGAAAAAGGTCTGGTATGACAGGAATGCTCAAGCTAGAGAGTATGCTGTAGAGCAGCAGGTAATGGTTCTCATTCCTGTCAGACACAACAAGCTGCAGGCAGCTTGGGACGGACCATACAAGATGGTAAGGTAGGTCAGTGATGTCAACCACATGGTGGATCTGCTAGGCAGGAGGCAGGGGCACACATTGTGCGATGTTAACATGATGAAACCTTACCATGACAGGGAAGCAGTTGTGCTGAGTATTTGCAGTGGACTTCAGGAGGAGTCAGAGGGGGATCTGGTGACTGATCTCCTCAGTGAGGCTAAGACTGTCACCTCAGTGGAAGGGATAGCAATGTCCCATCAGCTATCTCCTACCCAGGTTTGAGAAATCCGAGCAATGTTACAGGAGTTTGGGTACATGATCACTGGGAAACCAGGGTGCACCCACCTGATAGAGAACCACGTGGATACAGGACACCAATGGCCTAATAAGCAGGCCCCTTATAGGGTGCCTGAAAGAGTCAAACAGACTCTCAAGGAGGAGATACAGGAAATGTTGGAACTAGGGGTAACTCAGGAGTTGAGCAGTTTGTGGACCTCCCCTGTGGTGCTGGTACCAAAGAAGGATGGCAGCACCAGGTTCTGTGTGGACTACATGAAATTAAATAGTCACACAGAGTCAGATGATTACCCCATGCCTAAGACAGATGAAGAACTAGAGCAGCTGGGTGGGGCTAAGTATCTTATCACCATTAATCTTACCAAGGGTTACGAGCAGGTGTCCTTGACTTCTAGTGCTAGAGAGAGGTCAGTCTTTGTGACTTCATTTTGGCTTGTATGAGTTCACAAAAATGTCCTTTGGGATGACAAATGCTCTAGTGACTTTCCAGCGGCTGGTAGATATTATTCTGGCAGGAGAGGGAGATTTTGCCCCTGCTTACCTAGATGATATTGCCATCTACAGACATTCCTGGCAAGAACACCTTCAGCATGTCATGGAGGTGCTGGGCAGACTACAGAGGGCAGATTGTCCATTAAGCCCAGCAGATGTCAGGTGCGTATGGTAGAGTTCTCATACTGGAACATAGAAATGGGGAATGGTAATATCAGGCCAGAACCTGCCCAAGTGGAAGCCATTCAGGCATGGCCTGCACCTATTACCAAAAAACAGGTGAGGGCATTTTTATAGACAGCAACGTACTACAGAAAGTTTGTCTCAAATTATAGTACCATAGCTGCTCTCCTCACAGATCTGACAAGGAAAAATAAGTCAGATAGGGAAGTGTGGATCCTAGCATGTGAGCAGGCATTCAGGAAGTTTAAAGGAGCTTTGGTGGGACCCCCTGTGTCGGCCAGTACAGTTTACATCAAATAATTTGTTGTGCAGGTGGGTGCTTCAAACCATGGCATGGGGGCTGTACTTAGCCAGATTTCTTCAGAGGGAGAAGCACATCCAGTGGTTTATCTCAGTTGTAGGCTCCAACCCAGGGAGGAATGCTATGTAGCTGTTGAAAAGGAATGTCAAGTCATAGTGTGGGCACTGCAGAAACTTCAGCCTTGTCTGTATGGAAGGAAATTCACTGTAGTTACAGACCACAATGCCTTCACATGGCTACATCAAGTTAGTCAGCAAAATGCCAAGTTACTAAGGTGGGGCCTAGAGTTGCAACCATATGATATGAATGTGCAGCACCACAGTGGGGTTGGCAATGCCAACACATATGGGCTCTCAAGACATGAAATGGGATAAGGTAATCCCATATCGGCTTAACTCTCTCAAGCAATGTTTCTGAAGGGTCACTGGAAAAACTAGCTTGAGTTCTCATGGGGGGAGAATTGTGAGGCTGCCAGCCCAGCTAGCTACAATTGTGTAAAGAATTGTATACCATCTGTGAGTACTAACATGATCCATAGGCTTGCCTTACAAATGTAAGAGAACTATATATTATGTGTGTATTAAATTGCTGGTGCAGAAGTGTGTGTTAAACTGCATGTTATGTGTTGAGCTTCAAGAATGGAACCAGAGTGTACCCTGCTGGAAAACAGCAGAAATTTCTATAACTTATATGCCAATGCAAATGTATGTTTTCATGGTAGAAGTTGGAACATACAGAGTTAACTTGCAAAACTCTAAGAAAATAAGTTGAAGTTGTTTACTACTGTGCTATAAAGTTAGTTAATGCAAAGAGACAGGATGTCTAGAGCTAGGAGGTTTTCCTATTGTCTGGAAACAGAAATAAAGTACAGGTTTCAAAGGTAAAAGTATACTGTTTTATGACTTTCAGTTCCAGGCCATCTTTTGAGAGATAAATCTTTTTGACACAGAGGTGCTAAATTTTACAGTTTCTGTTAGCCTGGGAAGTGAAGGTAGAGATGACAAAGACTGATGTAATCTGAGATAATCCAACAGTAATGTTTGATAGTAATTTAAGAACTATCTCAGAGAGTTAGTCTCTGCATTTTGTATTTGTCTTTGGATCTGAAAACATCCTCTCATCAGCACTTGTATTTGCCTGGCTCTGCAAGTAAGGCATTTAAGGCATAGTATCTCATGGATATAGATAGGAATGCAGTAAAAGATTAGTTTATATGTTTTCTGTATTTATTTGAAACTGTCCTGCAATGTTGTTTTGAAATATTTCCTATGATTCTGAACTCTGCTGTCACTATTGTCTTGTGCTTTTATTATTTATTAAATATATTTAAACCTTTTAATTGTGGCTGGTTTGTTTAGAGATATTTAAGCTCTTAAAGTACTTGCATATGTATTTGGTGACACTGTATAGGCCACTCCTAAATAGCCTTAAAAGTTTAGGTCACACTTACCATTTGGATAATAGTAACATTACACAGTAGAATTGGTCACCCTTTGAGAAGGGCCTTATAGTAGCTGATAATGAGTGGTTGGTGACAGCTGGCACTACCTTATAGTCTGGACAGAAAGGAGCATAGCAAATGAATTTGTGCAAGTCTTCCCCAGTAGTGTTTGTGTGTTTGTGTTTGTATATAAATCAAATCTCAAAGTGTGTGTGTGTGTGTGTGTGTGTGTGTGTGTGTGTGTGTGTGTGTGTGTGTGTGTGTGTGAGCTACTTGGGCAGGGACATGAAGCACTAATTGGACAGAAAGGGTGCTGGAGGTTTTGGCTTCACCACTCAGCTGAGGTCTTAACCACATTGCTGTGCCAGTGGGGAGTCTTACTGATGTTTTGGAGAGACAGGGAGAAGCCAGACCCAGACTGACTGTGATCTCTGTGTGCTCTTAATGGAAATTGTGCTTTACTGTGTGTGTACTTGTCGTCCTCCCAATGTGCACTTCCAGCACTGGTGTTAGTGGTGATGATTGAGGCTTTTTGATTACTGGGCCAGTGCAGGGGTGTCACATATTGTCTGGCATTGGTGGATAGCCACATCATATATTATTTGATTAATAGTGGTGCGTTAGCTACATCACATATTAATTGGCTTGTAGTGGTTTGGATATTGAATTTGAATTGTAGCTTGTGTACAATGATCACTGAAGGTGTTTGTACTCTTTATCAGCCATGCTGTGAACATTCAGAGTTCATACCACAACTGTTTTATTTATTTTGTTATCTTAATTAGGGAGAGCATGCAAGCATGTCAGCAGAGGAGTATGGAAAGCTAACAAGGAGCCAGTTGGCTGAAAAGTGCCAAGCTGAAGGACTGGTGCAAGCCTACCTATCTAAAGCATCAGTGAGTACAGCTTTAGTCACAGCTGCCTCAGAGAATAACAACCAGGAGGACAATCAGACTGTCCATGGAGATATACAACTCTCAGAAGACGGACAGTTCAAACTTTCCACAGAGGACTTAAAAATCCATTTGGAGTTAAAGATATTTGAGATGGAGGCCAAGCATTTGGAAATAAAAGCAGCAGAAAGACCGAGGCATCTAGAGACTGAGGAAAATGAAAAACTGTGAAGCCTGGATGCTGAGTAGAAGGAGAGGCAGAGGCAACATGAAAAAGTAGATGCTGACTCTTCGCGAGAGTCATGGAGGTGATGGGAAAGGTATTAACTGAACCCCAGAAGCAACAAAGGTCAGTAAATTTCTTCCACAATTTACAGATGTGGATATGTTTAATAGTTTCTATTATATGTTTGAGAGAGTATATAAACAGTATGATATTGACCAAGAGCTCTGGGTGCAGTTTCTGATCCCCTTACTCCATGGTAAAGCTGTAACTGTAATGTCCAGACTGGTTTACTATTGAAATTGCGAACGGCACTTGGGCGACAGTCGGATAGTCGAACGTATAAGGTCGTAAACAAGGATGTCGAAGACAAAATAATCAATTTAGGAACGGTTTTAACATGGGTCGAGGTAGGTGTTCAGTATTATTCCCTACTACAAACATCTTCCCTACCTCGACCCATGTTAAAACCATTCCTAGATTGATTATTATGTCTTCGCTATCCGTGTTTATGACCTTATACGTTCGACTATCCGACTGTCGCCCAAGTGCCGTTCGCAATTTCAATAGTAAACTGTCCAGACTGTCTGATGTTGACTGTCTAAATTATAAAGTTGTAAAGAACTGTTTGTTAGAATTTTTTAAGTTAACACCTGAAGCTTATAAGAAAAAGCTTTGTGAACATAGACACAAGGCAGATGAAAGTATATGTGAATATGTTGGTGAACTAAGCACTTACTTTCATAATTGGGTGAGTGGATGTCAGGTCATGACTTTTGAAGGGCTGGTAGACCTTTTGGTGAGGGAACAAGCCCTTAGCCCTTAGCCTGAGGACATGAGAATCTGGTTAGCCGATAGACAATGTGACACAGTGGATGAGTTGTAGAAGAAGGGAGACCTATACCTAGCAAGCAGGGCATCCCTGCATAGGAAAGTGACACCCAGTGCTGCTCATGGGTCTAAGAGAACCCAATGTGGGCAGCCCAGACTGCCCCAACAGAGTCTGCCAGTAGCAAGGGAAGCCACTAGTCCAGGTACACATCTAGGACCAAGGGTTAAATGTTTTAAATGCAACCAGTGGGGCCATGTAGCATATAGATGTCCAAGGAGGCAAGGTGGTGAACAAAAGGTGGGAGAGCCAGTAAGTGGGAATGCCTAAATGACAACAGTAGGTTGTCCTGAGACAACAAGGTTCCAAACTACCACCGTGAAGATGTCCTGATAGGGAATGATTTTGGTAATGCAGTACCATGTGTTCATGCAGTTACAAGCAGTCAGGCTTGGAGATAAGCATGTGGGTCTGGTAGCCTTGGTGAGACCCAGACAGACCACATACTTGCAGCCAGGACTGTAGAGGTTGTTACTTCAGTGAGGGAGCAACCCTGTAGCAATGAGACTGAAGGTTAGCCACAGCTGCTTGTGGGTACTGATGTTCCCTTGGACAGAGTGACTGCAAGGGCAGATTTGAGTAGTAGTACCCTGGTTAAAAGTCTGAGGATGCCAGACTTCATGTGGAATGGGAGCTGGGAAGGGATACAAAGAGAGAGTTGAGACAGTCTCAGCTCTCAAACCATACGCTACAAGGCCTGAGGGAGGTAGCTAGTGAGACACTGGATTCTCAATGGAAGGGGGAATCTGTATACTGGGACAAAGAGTTACTGTATAGAGAGTGGACCCCTGAGGGGGTGGGTAGAGGGTGAGAGAATACAGCAGTTGGTAGTCCCCATAGCCCACAATCTGGCACTTCTAGCCATAGCTCATGATATTCCCTTTGCAGGTCATTTGGGCATAAAGTGCACAAATTGACATATTATGCAGAATTTCTATTGGCCTGGGATTTCCAGAGATGTAACAGAGTACTGCAGGACCTGTGATCAGTGCCAAAAGGTAGGCAAGGCAGGAGACAAGGTGAAAGCTCCTTTGATGCCTTTGCCTGTGATTACGGAGCCATTTCAGATGGTAGATATGAATATTGTGGAGTCTCTGAGTACCCTAAGTTCCACAGAGAAAAAGTATATCCAAGTGGTAATAGATTATGATACCAGATACCCTGTGCAGTGGCTCTGTCCTCCATTGATGCCGAAAAGGTGGAAAATGCTTTTTAAAGATTTTCAGCAGAGTAGGTTTCCCAAAAGAAATACTGACTGACGGAGGTGCCAATTGCATGTCAGACCTGCTGGCTTGTTTGTGGAAGTACTGTGGGATGGAGCACCTAAGGACCACCCCCTTCTATCCCTAGACTAATGTTTTTTTGAGAGGTTAAACTCTACACTCAAGTCCATGCTACAGGTATTTGCAGATCAGTT
This sequence comes from Protopterus annectens, assembly GCF_019279795.1. Classification (NCBI taxonomy): domain Eukaryota; kingdom Metazoa; phylum Chordata; order Ceratodontiformes; family Protopteridae; genus Protopterus; species Protopterus annectens. The sequence continues at coordinate 23,431,409 of NC_056729.1, read as the reverse complement.
TAAGAGGGACTGGGACAAATATTTGCCCCATCTGTTGTTTGCTTACACAGATTTTCCTCAGGAATCTATAGGTTTTTTTTACCCTTTGAGTTGTTGTATGGGCATAGGGTGAGGGGACCTCTAGATTTAATTCAAGATGAGTGGGAGGGTGAGTTTGAATCCCACAAGGAGTTTCTTATGGTATATGTCCTAAACCTCAGGACAAGGCTCAGGGAACTCATGGGCTTGGCCCAGGAGAACCTGGCAGAAGGCCAACAGCAGAAAAAGGTCTGGTATGACAGGAATGCTGGAGCTAGAGAGTATGTTGTAGTGCAGCAGGTAATGGTTCTCACTCTTGTCAGACACAAAAGGCTGCAGGCTGCCTAGAAGGGACCCTAAAGGTGGTAAGGAAGATCAATGATGTTAACTAAATGGTGTAAGTGCTAGTCAGGAGGCAGGGGCATAAATTGTCCCATGTTAAAATGATGAAACCTTACCATGATAGGGAGGCCCTTGTGCTGTGTATTTGTAGTGGATTGCAGGAGAAGTCTGAGGGGGATCTGGTGACTGATCTCCTCAGTGAGTCTTGGACTGACACCTCAGTGAAGGGGTAGCAATGTCCCAGCAGCTATCTCCTACCCAGGTTTGTGAAATCTGAGCAGTATTAGCGGAGTTTAGGGACATGTTCACTGGGAAACCAGGGTGCACCCACCTGGTGCAGAACCACATGGATACAGGACCCCAAAGGCCTATTAAGCAGGCCCCTTTTAGGGTGCCTGAGAGAGTCAATCAGACTCTGAAGGAGGAGATACAGGAAATGTTGGAACTAGGGGAAATTCAGGAGTCTAGCAGTCTCTGGGCTTCCCCTGTGGTGCTGGTATCAAAGAAGGATGGTTAGCACCAGGTTCTGTGTGGACTACAGGAAATTAAATAGTCAAACAGAGGCAGATGTTTACCCCATGCCTAGGACAGATGAAGCCCTAGAGCAGCTGCGTGTGGCTAAGTATCTTACCACCATTCATCTTACCAAGGGTTACTGGCATGTGTCCTTCACTCCCAGTGCTAGAGAGAGATCAGCCTTTGTGACTCTTTTTGGCTTGTATGAGTTCACAAAGATGCCCTTTGGGATCAGAAATGCCCCCAGTGACTTTCCAGAGGCTGGTAGATCATGTCCTAGCAGGACCAGGAGATTTTGCCCTTACTTACCTAAATGATATTGCCATCTACGGTCATAACTGGCAAAAACACCTTCAGCAGGGTAGGGAGGTGCTGGGCAGACTACAGAGAGCAGAGTTGACCATTAATCCCAGCAAATGTCAGGTGGATATGGCAGAGGTTTCCTAACTGGGACATAGAGTGGGAAGTGGTGACATCAGGCCAGAACCTGACCATGTGGAAGTCATCCAGGCATGACCTTCACCTATTACCAAAAAGCAGGTGAGGGCATTTTTAGGGACAGCAGGTTACTACAGAAAGTTTGTCCCCAATTATAGTACCAGAGTTGCTCCCCTCACAGACCTGACAAGGAAAAACAGGACAGATAGAGTAGTGTGGACCCTAGCATGTGAGTAGGCTGTCCAGAAGCTTAAAGGAGCTTTTGGAGGACCCCCTGTGTTGACCAGTACAGATTACAGCAAAGAATTTGTTGTGCAGGTAGAAGCTTCAAACCATGGGGTGGGGGCAGTACTTAGCCATATTTCTTCAGAGGGAGAAGAGCACCCAGTGGTTTATCTCAGTCATAGGCTCCAACACAGAGAGAAAAGCTATGCAGCTGTAGAAAAGGAATGTTTAGCCGTAGTGTGGGCACTGCAGAAACTTCAAACTTGTCTGTATGGAAGAAAAATCACTGTAGTTACAGACCACAATCACGTAACATGGCTATAATGAGGCAGCCAGCAAAATTCCAAGTAACTAAGGTGGAGCCTTGGGTTGCAAGCATATGATATGACAGTGCAGCACTGCAGTGGGGTTGGGAATGCCAATGCAGATGGACTGTCAAGACAGGGAATGGGATAAAGTATTCCCAGATAGGCTCAACCCTTTCAAGTAATGTGTCTCAAGGGTCACTTAAAAACTAGCTTGAGTTCTCATTGGGGGGGGGGGGGGTTGTGAGGTTGCCAGCCCAGCTAGCTAGAATTTTGTAAATAATTGTATGTCATCTGTGAATATTAATATGATCCATATGCGTGTCTTACAAATGTAAGAGAACTTTATGTTATGTGTGAATTAAAGTGCTGGTGCAGAAGTGTCTGTTAAACTATATGTTATGTTTTGAGCTTCGAGAATGGAACCACAGTGTACCGTGCTGGAAAAGAGCATGTGTATAACCTATATGCCTATGAAAATGTATGTATTCATTGTAGAAGTTGGAACATTCAGAGTTAACTTGCAAAACTCTAAGAAAATAAGTTGAGGTTGTTTACAACTGTACTACAAAGTTGGTTAAATCAAAGAGACAGGATGTCTAGAGCTAGGAGGTTTTCCTGTTGTTTGGAAACGGAAATAATTACCAGTTTCAAAGGTAAAAGTATTTAACTGTTTTACAACTTTCAGTTCCAAGCCAACTACTGACATATGTCTTTTTGACACAGAGGTGCTAAATCTTAAAGTTTCTGTTAGCCTGAGAAGTGAAGGCAGAGGTGACAAAGAATTATGTAATCTGAGATAACCCAGCAGTAATATTTGATACTAATTTAAGAACTATCTGAAAGAGTGAGTCTGTGCATTTTGTATTTGTCTTTAAATCTGACAACATCCTCTCATCAGTACTTGTATTTGTCTGGCTTTGTATGTAAGTCATTTAGGGCATTGTATCTCTTAGATATAAATAGGAATACAGTAAAGATTACTTTAGATGTTTTCTGTATTTATATGAGGCTGTCCTGCAATGTTGTTTTGAAAAACTTCCTGTGATTCTGAACTCTGTTGTCACTGTGTTGAGTTATTGAGTATTGTCTTGCACTTTTATTATTTATTATTAAATATACTTAAACCTTTTCATTGTGGCCAGTTTATTTAGAGATATTTAAGCTCTCAGAGTACTTGCATATGTATTTGGTGACACTGTATAGGCCACTCCTAAACAGCCTTAAAAGTTTTAGTCACACTTACCATTTGGATAATAGTAACATTACACAGTAGTATTGATCACCCTTTGTGAAGGGCCTTATAGTAGCTGATAAAGACTGATTGGTGCAGCTGGTACTACCTTACAGTCTGGGAAGAAGGTGGCATAGCTAGTGAATCTGTGCCAGCATTCCCCAGGAGTGTTTGTGTGCTTGTACATAAATCAAATCTCAAAGCGTGCATGTGTGTGTGTGTGTGTGTGTGTGTGTGTGTGTGTGTGTGTGTGTGTGTCAGCTACTTGGGCAGGGACACAAAGCACTGTTTGGACAGACAGGGTGTTGGAGGATTTGGCTTGACCACTCGGCTGAGATCTTAACCCTATTGGTGTGCCAGTGGGGAGTCTTACTGGGGATCTGGAGAGAAAGGGATAAACCAGCCACAAACTGACTGTGATCTCTGTGCTCTTAAGGGAAATTGTACTTTACTGTGTGTGTACTTGTCATCCTCCCAATGTGCACATCCCTCACTGGTGTTAGTGGTTAGGATTGTGGCTCCTTGATTACTGGGTCAGTGCAGGGGCATCACACTGAGCACCCACTACATTTTTTGAGGTTATTTACAGGTTCACACAGGTTCACAGATTAGTACTAAGCTAACTGCCCTTGCGAGCCATTTTAAGCCTAGCCAATTATCCCTTGTGAGACTCAAACCCTGAACTTTGTGTTTGTAAGGCAAACACCTTAACCATTAGGCCATCCCATATAGTTTCAAATTTTTTACGCCATTTGTTCAACTGGTGCTATAAGAGGTCTTTCTCTCTCTCTCTCCTTCTTACATATCAGCAAATAACTTGGAAATCTCCATTGCCCATTTGTAACCCCTTACCCCTTTATCTTCATCTCAACATGCAGGTGATCATAAGTGGAGAAAATCTTTGATTCTCTCCTCTTCCTCTAAATTAATTTGCTGCTGAATAAAACATACATACTCCTGTCTAGTCTTGATCTTGTTCCATATTTAAAAGAATTAAAAGTAAATCCCTGGACCTCTGCTCTAGGCTTGTAATGGTAATGGAGTGACTAACTGTGGCTGCCTTCATTTTGGCAGTGGTCAACTTTTAGAAGTTTAAAAGTAGTAGCTTTTTATGACTATTTATATATCAAGTCAAAAATTCTTATTTCGCCTCATTCTTCTCCAAGGGATCTTCCAAGCTTGAACAAATAGTTTACAGAAATCAGAAAACATTGTCCAGTACCACGATGGCTTCACAAGGCCACCAGAAAATTATTTTGAAGCTTGATTTTTTTGCAGCAATTTGTTACTGGGTAGATGTCAAACTTAGTAGTGGATAATGATGGACCGTTTTATGAGATTATGTCAGAACTGCACAAAACAGAGGTCAAAGTTATGGGTAAATAAATTGCAAAGATCTCATATATGGACAAGGCTTTACTGGTATAATCAGACCAAGATGGGGAAGTCGATGGGACTGTGGCAGACATTTCACAGAGGATGGTTGCCATAGAAGCTGGGATAGAAATCATAAAATACCATCAAGTAGATGGAGTGAACATATGTAGGAGGAAAAGTCTATATTTTACTATAGTACTGACGAATATAGAGTTGCCAGACTGTGTGGGCTTCCAGGGCCATAAGTTTACTGAATGAAATGATATTTCAATTGAGAAGAGCAAAAAAAAAAAACATGCCAACTGATTTTTTATGCAATAGTCTCTCACAGCAAGGTTCCTCAAATACTTGTTTAATTTGAGTTTTTTAGTACTGAAAAGTGGATATTTATTTTGATGTCGAGATTTCAAAAGACTTTAAATTAATAACTCAAAAGTTCTCTGTGATCACAATTTTCTACTGAAAGAAAAAGGAGAGGGCATGCCTCTCTGTCTTCCATCAGACTCTGCATGTGACATAACTGGAGGATGAGATGGATTTGTCCTGCCCATTTAAATGTTATTTTTCCTTTTGGCCTGATCATATTTAGATTCCCATGAAGAAACAAAAAGAATGATTAACCAGCTTTCTGAATGTTGGGCTGCTTCTCATCCTGAATTATCTGGTTTACGGCCCCATCAGGTGTGGGTTCAACAGTCTGGGGAATATAGTTGTGCTACAAGTGCTTACCTTATATTTAACAAGGGCTTCAGTGCTAAGTTGGGAGAAACTTCCTTGACAGTGAAACAGAACAAGTAACATTTATGATTATAGATATTATAGATATTGGGTTATTTCCATCCTTTTTTTAAAGGCATGGACTTTTTAGTATTTCTGTATCCAGGAGGGATTTATGCAGAAGTTGCTGAGGCTTGTTGATTTGGTTTTCTGTGTTTAGTTAAGTCATTCTGGAAATGAACTGACTTATAGAATTCTTTACGTACAGAATCTGAGTCATAATAATTTCTTTGATATCAATATTTCTGGGTTTCAATTACACTAAGTGTTTTTTATGTTTAGGTACTCTGCAGGAGGCAAAATGCATAAATCCATATTTAAAATCTTAGCAATTTTAAATTTTCAGTGACATGGCTCACCATTTTTTTTCTGGTATAGCTCAAGGGGGAAGTATGGTTGCTTCTGTTTTTGGTCACAGACATGGTGTAGTGGGGCATTGTTGGTATTGTTAGCACAGCAATCATTGAGTTGATGTAAAGGTCAGGTCTATGTTAGTAACAGATATAAATTAAGCCTTTTGTCTTTGGGAATGCAAGGTTTGAGCTGGGGGGGGGGGTCTTTCAGATAGTATAGACACCAATGGTATATGGATGGATGTGGAAGACCTTTATCTCCCTAGATAGTTTGAAGGGCTTAATGTGAGGTTCAAAATATGTTAACGACCTCAACAGAGACAGTTTGTCTCCTCTGTTGAGGTATTAAAAATGTGAATGTAGGTAGTTAACTTTTTCTTAAAGATCTTTTTGATATATGCAGATGGGCAGATTGGAAAATAACTTGTTTATGTTGTGGCATGGGGACAGTAAGCTGTAAAGCTGTTATGAAAATATTAGTGTTGAATGTAGATGTGATTGTGTGTCCTTTTAAAATGTAAACAGGTTATGGCATACATACGCTATCTTGATAATATTTTTCTACAGGAAATACATTTGAATGAAAAGGAATGTGGATTGCTGGTTAAATCTGGTTACCATACCTTTCAACCTTCAAGCATTAAGTTATAGCAATGATCTTTCAAAATCATAGCAGAGGGTCAGAAAAACATAACAGAGAGTCAGAAAGAAACACTTTCTTATTTTACACAATAGAAGGTGTTTACATACTACACTATATATAGCTAGTGGTAGTGAACTTTTGTATAGACTTGGTGCAGCTGTTTAATAAAGTATCAACTCCTACACAAGTCTTAGGTTACCAGAAACATCATAAATCTAGGACAGACAAGTGTAACTCTGAGGTCAGCATCATAGTGCTATGTATAAATCATAGCAGTTGAGAAGTATACAAACTACACTCTATTTAGCTTTTCTTCCTATCAATGAGGCAGAAGACAAGGGGTGATAACAATGGTGCAGAGATGCCTCCATTTGAATTGGTTTAAGGGGAGATTAATAATCAGGGGAGATTCACAGTCTGTCAAGGTCCCCGGTGGGAAGAAGAATCTCAATGATAAATAGTATATAACTTCAGGGACTGATGTTTTCTCCTTTGCCCAAATGTTAAGAATATGGAATTATCATCTGAATGGTGTAACAATCTAGGGCGGGGATTGGAATCGTACAACCTTTGTAGAGGAGGTGACAGACAGAACTCAGCCAGTCTTCCTTCCCAGAACTGATAAATATTTGGTTACATTTCTTAGAATAATGGGATTGAGGGATGCACTCAAAGAATTATGTGGACAATCAAGGCCCTACAGTATACTCACTAATCTGCTAGAAATAACTATGTAAGCTTAGACAGATTTCTAATTTCACAAGAGCATCTTTATATCTTAGAAGAGACACATTGTTCCCCATAGGGTATTATTGGACCTTTTAACTGTCCTCTTGATAATACTCGTAGGTGACATATACTTTTTTTGTGCAGGGGTCCTGCCTTCTTAGAGAGATTGCAGAGGTTCTTTTGAGAATAGGTGTTGGCAATATTAGACATTGAGGACCACATACAGGTGGGTTGGGGTAGATTTAAGGATTATCTGTGACACTTTTGTAAAGTTCACCAACATTTTGACCTTAGTAGCTCAAATGCAATGTTTAACATCTAACAGAAAAAAGTATTACAGTGGGAAATTAAAAAAAACATTAGGGGTAGATAATTTATGGGGATTAATTTGAGGCACTCAAGGCAGAAGTAATTAGCCATTTAGATTATAAAAATGAGCATGTTATTCTGGCTCTATAGCTAGTTTCATTAGATGCTTCTTCAAATAATATTAAGCTTTTGGCTTTCTTAGTTTATCGTCTAAGCTGGTGGAATGTTAGGTAACCAGGATCAGAAATAGGGTTACATTGAAAATTGCTGTTGACCAATTGGAGATTATGGAAACATTTCTCAAGTTTTAATCAGATCATTATTCTCAGCCACTTTATAGTGATGACACCTCCAGCATGCAGACATTCTTGAATAATTTACATTTGTCAAGATTGGATCATGTTCAAACTTCCCTGCTGTTGAGATCTTGGAAACAGAATTGGAGATTGCATTTCTGTGCATGAAAACAGGTAAGATTCTGTGGTCAGATGGGATACCTTTGGAAATCTATCTTAAATGTAAGGATATTGAGCTTATAGTGTTACAGATGATCTTTAATGATGCAATTAGAATTTGAGGTTTCTGGATTTACAGATGGAAGCTATAACGTCTGTGGTTCTAGAGTCAGGAAAGGATCAGCTGCTTCTGGAATCTTATTATCTCATATCAGATTTAAACTATGATTATAAATTATTTGCCATCATACTAATGAACAGATTAAATAAAGTTGCTTTGTCTTTGATTCATTAAGATATATATTTTTTAAATTATGGACATACTGTAGACAATATGACAAAAAAGACTAAGAGTGATAGACTCAGTGCATTTTGTTTTACAGCAGCTGGCTCTCCTCAGTTTCAGTGCAGGGAAGGCCTTTGATAGAGTAAAGTGGAATTTTCTTTTATCTACACTATCATGTTTCATCTCCCTAAAGGGTCTATATTAGATCAGTGAATGCTTAAACAAGTGAATGCTGATTGATCGACCTTATGTAAGCGAAAGCTTACAATCTCAAACTGTCAGATCAGCGATTTTTTTTCCTAGGGAAAAAGATCGCTGATCCAAAACACATACACACAACACAAGCACACCAAACAAGCAGAAATCCACACACATACACCGAAAATCTGACACCTAACCATATACTAAACTATGCACACACCACTAACTATCCACTTAGATTAACCCAAACCCTAACCCTAAGGTCCGTCACTATCGCACACTCACCTCACCCGCTCCCTAACCCTAACTCACCTAAACCTGCCCTAACCCTCACGTCCACACAATTGCATACATACCTAACTCAAGCCCTAACCCTAACTCACCTAACCCACCCTAACACTCACAGCCACACAATTGCACACTTACCTGAATCTGACCCGTAACTTTCCACCACAGCACTGAAAATATTGAAGCAACAGAAACAGACAACTGAATTATTTCCCTAGGAAAAAAATTCAGGTTTCTGTTACTTCGATATTTTGGCCATTTGCTTAAATAAGGTTGATCAATTAGCGTTCGCTTGTTTAAGCGTTCGCTGATCTAATATAGACTCTCCGTAATGGGGTCACCCAATTGTTATAATGACTGTACCAGGGATCCCAGGCTAAGACTAAGACTGCAGCCAGACTATCTCATTCTGTGCACATTAGCAGAAGCACGCACCAAGGCTGACCCCTCAGTCCAGCGTGTTTTCATTATATATTGACCCACTGACGAATGCATTAAGGAGAGCAGTATATGAGGGTATTAATTAGGATACTGAGAATTGCCAATTATTGTTAAACGGTGATGATTCTTTACTATACCTAAGAATTCCAGGGCCATATCTACCAGTAGTTATTGGGGTCTTAGAAAGCTTCGATAATGTTACAGGTTATATGATAAAGTTTGGAAAAGCTTCAACATCATGTATTAACTACATTCCTTCATTTCAGACTATATTTAGAGATTAGCTTTGGCTCTTCTTCTGAGGAGGTTGTAGTCATAACATTTAGAGGAACCATGTATAAATGTGTAAGGAATGTTTAGCCACTGGAAACCTCTGATTTTGGATATGCCAAAATAGGTGCAAGCTCTCCTGTGGTTTATATTACACCTGGTGATCTATATGGTTTTGAGTATTCTTCTAGCTACAGCAACTATTTTTCATAGAGGTCTGAAAAATCTTTCTTCCTTCTTTTTATGGGATGGTAAGAAACCACAAAACTTGTGGGAAATGCTGCCTTACCACTTCAAAAAGAAGTGTTGGGTTTTCCTGTGGCATGCAGGGTTGTCATTCTTGCACAAGTTAAACAATCAGAGCAGTTCTTTGATTTAGAATAGAATGCTCCCACAAGACATGGGAGGTCAGATGGGTTTATGGGAAATAATTATTATAGAAGGCTGGAGGTTCTCCTGGCACTGGTCCTGTTTGGATGAAACTTTGACATCAAACGTTATGGGAGATATGGGGTCGAGTTTAATAAGGGAGTGGGAGACTAAGTATTCTCTAATTTCTTTAGCTCTGTCTTTGAGCATATACACACCTCGGTTAGGGAGAACTGGGATTCTAATATGGATTGCTTATGTTTCTGGAAATGCCCAGACAAGAATGTGCCTTTCATAACTAAGGAAGAGTTGGAGTTGAGTTTGTGCATTTGATGCTTCATCTGGCTTCCTTAATGGCAAAATAGGATGGTAGAATTATTTGCGAAACAGAAAATTTCAGGATTTTTGGTTTAAAATTATGAGCTTGACTATGTACTCTACAAAATCATGTATAAACAAGATGTTTGGTTGGCAATGATAGCCCCACCAGGTTACGTTGTATCTTCCTGGAGGTACAGTGATGAGGCACTGTGAGAATGAGTTCATGGTTTCTAGGCATATCTTTAACTGGACAGCTGTAAGCGGGATCTCTAGAACTTGATACATAAGGCCAGGGATGAAATATACAGTTGAGTCTGGAAGTATATTTTTTGGTGGTACAGCTGGATTGCAAGAATATAGGTAGAGATGGGGTTCTCCTGTATATTGCTTTGCTTTTAATCAAAAAGGCCATTATAAAAAATGTCATTCAATGGAGTCTTTGTCTGTTGATACAGTAAAACAGTTTATAAATGAATTGTAGAATTTAGAAATTAAATCTCCTTTTAGTATATTAAAAATTAGAAAACTAAGTTAGGAGGCATCCATACTTAGTATGTTTGAAGAAGTTTTGGAATTAGTTTCTGATGATCATCCACATTTTTTCTGCTTCTTTCTCCTGGTGGTTTAGCTGCTCTTGTTAATTTTATTATTCATTTTACCAATGTAGTTGCCATATTGTATTGTGAAGCGAATCAAATGCTGAATTTGTGTTTGGTGTGTTTTACTGTAAATAAAGTTGGTGTTTTTATTTTAAAAAAATAAACTTCCAATCACCTTGCTGATCATCCTTCTCCAAGAAAACATAATATATTCCCACAGACATTAAAATCTGTGCAAAACATGCTCCTTCCGTAATTACTCTGCATGCTATGGGTTGTCCAGCCACATCCCCCTTTGTAGGTTCTCTAGTCTAGTCACCCAATAGTAATATTCCCTCAAAGAAGGTCATTATCTACAAGATACTTCAAAATCATTCTATCTTTGACTTGTGGAGCACATACAGAGATATAACTACAGCATTTCTATGATAATATTCTTTTTTATACCCATATTACATATGTTCACATCTATTAACTGTGTACTTGTAGATGAAGTCCCCTTTCAAGTTGCAGAGTCATTCCACTGCTCCTTCCCCTTAATGCTAAGGCAGCCACCCCTACTATATAGACTGATGACAACAACAGTTTAGCATGTCCCCTCCCCAAATCTGTTTTGTGAATTGCTGCTATCACACATTCCATTTTCTTAAGGGGTGTAAATATCCTATCCTATTTAACCAGACTGGTCATCCAATTAACATTCTTTGATATTGGTCTTATCCAGTACTTTATCCAGTACTTTTTTTGTGAACAAACAGGTGGTGGTACACATATGTTGCATTTGGGTCAACCCCCCCCCCTCAGCCCCCCCTCCCCCACACAGCCATTCTAGTATCCCATTATTTGGCTATTTCTCCCCAGATGCCATAAACACTGCTCAAAACTCTCAGTGTGTGTACTGCTTTCTGCTTTAGTTCTACAATGATTACAGATATTTGGATTTAATTTAAAACTTTTATTTCAAATTTTCCAGCACAAACACCGATGAACATTTGCTAAACAAAGCAGCGCAGTCTCACAATGAAAACAGACTTAGCATTAAAACTTCTGTGACTTTGAAACTCACATTCATTGAAATAGCATTGAAACCCACATTCAAAGAAAATGCATCTGGCCAGTGGCAGATTAAGTTTCCCTTTGGGCTGTTTTCAAATCACAGACCCCTTGCACACATTTTTAGGACCATGCAAAATGTCTTTGATTCACCTTCCTGATTGTATTAAATTATAATATGTAATAATTAAATTATATCCCTTATATAATACAACACCACTTGTTAGAGTGTGTTTTAAATTTATAGCCAGTAAGCAAAGAAACAAAACATATGAACCAATAATGCCCAAACTGTCCAATTTAGAGCATTTCAACCATAAAAAGCCACACAAACTTCTATCATTGCAGCCAACAAATATCAATCAATATGCACAGTCTCTGCAAAAGTAAAAGTCATTTGAATAATTCCACATTAAAGAGATCTGACTGTAACTAATGAAAAGGTTGCTGCTAGCAAAAAAAAAAACTTTATACTTAAGTATTTCATCTACAAATTCACTGCCTGCTGCCCTTGAAGAGTAAATTGCCTATGCTACATTAGAAATGATAAGCTGGTAATATTGCAATAGGGAATGGATGGCAAACTAAAACAAGTTCATGGTTACCAGGCATCTTATCCAAAGAAGGACACACTCAGGACTGCAGCACCCCACCCTCTTCAAATCCATTATCAGCAATCTATCTACATGCTATAGAAATAGAACTCGCACCCTTATGCATCAAAACAAATGTATGCTACCTGCTGTGCTACTAACACTGCTTTAAAATTTTAAACTCACAACAATGATACCATTTGCTAAGAAAACAGTTGTATATCTTGGGTAGAGGATTCAGGCTCTTGTTTCCTGTAGATAAGGTACAGGGCTTGAGCCTAAGCAAATTACTACCCACCTGCGAACCCTAACTAGGGGATCTCACTGTCTTACACACACACACACACTCTTCAACCTTTTAATGCAATAAATCTGGACAAAGTCTAAGATAAATAGGAACAGAACATAAATATTTTTCTCATGAACTTAGAGAATTGCTAGACTAACAGGATTTGTATTAGTATGCATTGTTCTAAAGGATATGAAGTCTAAACATATCTGTCATTATTTAGCAACTGCAATCGTTTTATGAGGAAAAAACAAAAATATGGGGCAAAAATCTGGACATTCTGCAAAAACCTGAGGCAGTTGAGGGGTATGCTACCTATCTCTTACCACACACACACACACACACACACACACACACACACACACACACACACACACACACACACACACACACACACACACACACATACACAGATGCACACATGCATACACATATACACAGACACACACATGCACACACACATACCATCCCTTTCAACCTCTTAGCACAAGAAGTCTGGGCAAAGCCTATCATAATGGGGGGACAGAGGCCCAAAACTAGGGACATATTTTAAATATTGCTCTTATAAATTCAGAAAGTTGCTAGACTAACAAGATTTGTGTCTGAATGCATTTTCCAAAAGATAATAATGCCATTCGTTAGTAACTTTAATCCTTAGATCATCCCGGTGATTTCTCAAAATAAAAAAAATTTAAAAATTTTTATGAGGAACAGACCAAAAATATAAAGCAAAAATCTGGACATTCTCTGAAAATCTGTACGGCTAAGAAGTGTTACACACACATACACCCCTACCTCCCTCTTAGGCCCTCCCCATATCTCTCAACCTTTTAGAGCAAGAAATCTGGACAAAGACACATATAATGGGGGGGGGGGGCAAATGTCCAAAATAGGGACACATTTTAAATATTACTCTTACAAACTTAGAAAGTTGATAGAACAGGTTTTGCATTAGTATGAACATTCTGAAGGATATAAAGTCTAAAGCTGAAATGTCTGACATTATTTGCTGTCTTAACCCTCAATGATTTGCCAGGGATTGTCAGAAAAATATAGTTTTATGAGAAACAGACCACGGATGTGAGACTAAGATCTTGACATTCTGCGAAAATCTGGGCATTTCACTCACACACACACACATACACACACACACACACACACACACACACACACACACACACACACACACACACACACACACACACACACACACACACACAGACCTACCTACTTCTTATACACAAACACACACAGAGGCCTCTAGGCATCAGATAGTGCTAGTTCATATTTGCATTAATAATTTCAAAACCATGCTACATACAAAGTACTAAAAAAGCTCTCAGCTGGATAGACAGAATGCTACTAACAGCACGTATGCAACTTGAGTGGCTGCTGAGATATTGCAAGCTGTTTACAAAATATTACAAATGTAATAATTACTATGTTTACCGTGATTTATAAAATCAATTTTAAAATCTAGCACGTAAAGAATACTACCACTATAAAAATAGTTGGGGCTGAAGAGTGCATTTATCCTTATTCAGTAACGCCAATGATTCCAGAAATATGGACATTTGTTTGAAATGTTAGGACATAATTTGATGATATCAAAAAGCTTAGGCTCTGCTATTTGGAGGTTAAATTTCAAACTTCCAGAGCTCTATTGGAGGGAATGAGTTAAAATAGTTACACTTCAAGCACATGGCAAAAACGAAATAGGTAAACATTCTGCTAGAATACCAGGAGTTGTTTTCCCTGAAACTCTGCCAAACAATTAAAATTCTTCCAAAGATCACAGGAGTTGAGTAGTCTTAGAAGGTGACTTGTCTTTTAAAATGCTGTAAGTAGCAGGGATTCTCAAGAGCTTTAGAAAGCAGAGCCACCCACTGCTTATAAACAGACATGAAATGCACTGAACCACCATAAAGGCAGGACAAGCCAGAAGAGTGGACCTGTGAGAAATAAAAGAAACAGCTCTTTGATTCCACAATGGCAACATTACACCTCATACTGCAGAGTAGCAAACTCAAAAGTTACATAGAATGAGGCAAACACAAAGTGTGCATCCAACTAGTATACAAACTTCAGAAAAGAGGACACCACATCAGTTGTTATGCTTAAAAGGATTTAGCCATATATAACAAAAGGCAAAACACTGAAACTTTTTCAGTGAAACCGTAAATGTCCTACATCTCCCTACATCTGTACAACATGCTCAAATATGCCCATCTGTACAACTTGCTCAAATATGCCCAACAATCAACCAAATAGTCCTAGAACATTCATCTACTATATATATATATATATATATATATATATATATATATATATATATATATATATACACACACACATAACATTTCAGTTGGTAGCAGAAAATGAAGCAAACTTAAAAATAAAGTCCCCACTATTTATTTGGCTCCCAAAATGACATATGCATTTCTTGCGCAGTGCTAATGTGAGGCACAGAGGCCAACTGCATTGTCCACCTACACTGGTTAATAGTCTGAGATAGGGACTTTCTTGATGATCAGTCCAGAGCCACTTAAGAAAAAACTTCACTTAGAGCAATCCTAACAATGAACATAGGATAATCCAATGACATCTCAGCTCTAGACTTTAATTCATAGATAACAGCACAAACATCTGTTTCAGTTGCATTAGTACAATGCAAGTGCCAGCTACTTTTCAACAGATGTTTCCCTCCAGACATCATCATAGTCACTGAATGCCCTTTACGTTTACTATACAGTTTCTGTAGGCAGCACCAAAACATCTATTCTTTACACTCACATGTATAAAGAAATCTTTCCACATTAGGTATATCTAACATTCATTGAGATTTTACAGTGGAATGCACAACTTTATTAATGCAGGCAGCCATGTATGTTATATCATCACTTGAAAAAGCCATTACTACAACTGTAGAAAGACAGTATTTCCTTTTTATACCATCAATGGGCAACATACCATCATTCAGCAATACCTATGTCAACTACCCCTGTAACACATAGGTACACAGTATGCTAGGCATGACACTAGATAAACAAGAGGAAACATCCTACAGGCTCATCTACACATGCTCAGGGTGAGCGGTGGTGGTGCTGCGGTAGCGTTGTCGCCTCATAGTAAGACGTTGTCCTGTTTGATTCTCAGCTAAATCATCTTCTGTGTGGAAACATGCATGAATGGGCATACCTTCGTTGAAGGTTGTGCATCATAGCTGGCAACTCGGTACATAAAAATCTACTGCCAATCATTAGCGGACCGGAGTTCTGCTGTAGCGACCCCTAACCGGGAAAAAGCCGAAAGACACAACAACATCACCTATCTAATTCTTATACAGACACACACACCCGCCTACCTATTTCATGCACACACACACACACACACACACTTCTCTTAAAAACTTAAACACACACGCACACCTACTCACTTGTCCGGTCGCGGTCCACAGTTCAAACATCTTCAGGAATTAAAATTCTGCGCGCGCGGACCAGGAAGATGTAAACGATCTGTTGCACATCACACAGACACAGAACATCTTTGGCGTCTGTGCAACCTGACACAAAAGGCATTAATTTTAAAGAAACAGGGAGCAAAGGTGCCTGTATGCCATATCAGCCTGGTTTTATCTTATCTTATCCAGTGACCTGCTTAATTTTGTAGTGCTCTCTTTCCTCTACCCCTCTTTCTTTTCTCTTTTTTATACTTTCTTCTGTCTTCTTCTATTCTAATTAAATACTTCCTCCTTTTGATCTCCTGTTGACATCTCTTTATGTACTTTCTTCATATCTCTTTTTACCTCTTTCTTGTATTTACTGAAGTGTGCCTTCTAAATAGTTGGCTTGATTGCATAATCACTCTCCTCAATTTTCATTAGCTTCTTAAATTTATACAAATTAAGTTTTGCTTCTTTCAATGAAAGAATCTGGTTTGATCTCCTGCTGCTGGATACTAGGCCTTGTCCTACAATAACTATTGCAGCTTAAATTATTTTGCTTACAGGCAAGTATATGTCCCCTCCCCCATGCATGCTACTCTTGACTCCTGACCATCATTTTCTTATTTATATGTTGTAGTAACCGTCCCTAATAACATTTTCTAGTTCATGTTCATTTTTTTACATTACCCGCTCCTCAAATTTGAAACACCTTTTATAAGCACTATCTGATTTGTAGTGACTGTGTCTTCCTTCATGTGCCTCTTTTGCATAAAACCTCATTTCATATATACAGTTTTAGTGAACCATTCACATTACTAGTGAATAAATATCATCATTTGTGATAAATAATTCCTTTCTACCTATTACAATGTATTACATCCAGCATTCTCTTTACAGCTCTTTTTAATGCAACTATATTACAAGATCGAATGCTTAGGTGATCGAACACCTAAACATCGAACTTGTAATATCGAACCCCCCAAAAACATTGAACGGTGCAGGAAAACACTTCAATCAGCCACGAGGAAAAAAAAAATAGGTTTACACCCAAACTAAGTTGGTGGGCTTCACCCACCCCCAATGTGGGGGGCTGTGCCCCCCCACCCCCCTAACTAAATATACCAACTCCGAGATTGCTCTACAGTCGACAAAATGGTAAAATCCGGTGAACGGCCAAGGGAAATTTTTCCGTGTGTTAAATCGTACATCCCTTTTTTTTCCTTTCGATATCACAAGTTCGATATTTAGGTGTTCAATCCCCTAAGCATTTGATCTTGTAATATAGACCCTTTTCAATCATAATATTCACTTTCTTCTCTCATTAACATCTACTCATTTATAAAATGTCACATACCAATCAAAAACATGTTGCACAGTTAGCACTTAACAACTTAACATGATGACCTCTTATTATGACTCAAAGTATCTCTTAGAGGAGGGGCCAGATATTTCATGTTATTACACCTCATAACCTCTTAGAGTAAAAAAAATGGACAAAGCCATAAAAAAATGGTACAAACAGGGACACGTTTGAAATATTGCTCTTACAAACTTAGAAAGTTGATAGAATAGCAGGTTTTGCATTTGCATGAATTTTCTGAAGTGTATGAAGTCTAAAACTCAAATGTCTGTCATTATTTTCCATTTTCAGTCTTCAGTGATTTGCCACTAATTTGCCAGAAAGCCACAATTTTATGAAAAATGGACCAAAAATATAAGGCAAAAATCTGTACAGTTGAGAGGTATATTCAACTTTTCTGACTAGTGCTGAATTCTCCATTTCATGAACAGTCTGAGCCACTCAGTCCTCTAACCTTGTGACAGTTGGTAAAATTGTTAAGGTGTTAACTTCACAAACATAGATTACAGGGTTTGATTCAAACCTTTGGAAGGGAAATCAGCTAGGCTTAAAATGGCCCACAAAGGCAGCTAGCCTAGTATTTTCCTAGGAACCTTTGCTATAGCTACAGTGTAATGTATATTATTATCACAGCTAGTGGAGTTTGGCTTTATTGGCCTAAATATATCCATAAAGACTTAAAAAGAAAAAGAAAAGTCATGGACATTCAGAAGCCATATAGCTGAAACACTTGGTGACCTTAAGGGGCCATTTGCATATATCCCATTGGTCTCTATTATAGGAGGGTTAATGTATCACACATTGAAAACTCTAGCTTGGCTAGGTTTTTCTTGTCATTTTTTATGGAAGGTTGGCATAATGGTTAAGGTGTTTACCTTAAAGGCACACTCTTTCAGTTCTTTTGTATATGGAGACTGGTATCTGGCTCTCTTATTACCTATTTGTAGGGCATGTTTAGGACAGGAATCACATGCTCATTTAAAAAAAATATCCATGAGTAGATGAGACATGGGATAGTTCATGTTCTCCTGTCTTGCACTGTACTAAAAGTCCCCATGAGGTGGAAATGAGGCAAATATCTGCCCTGTGCATTATACCTTTGCTTTAGGTTTAGAGGTGTTAACAGGTAAGTTCATGTATTTTAACAACATGACTGAGCTTGACTGTATATCTGACCATGCTACTTGCATTAAAGTATTAATGAAAGTTGAAGGAAGTAAATGGATAGTTTATTAATGCATATAGAGAATAAATGGTGGGCTACAAGAGATCCTTGTTAGATACTTTGGTAAGTTGGCTGGTGTAGAAAATAAAGTTCCTGAGAAGTAATTCATGACTCATTTATATGTAGTGGTGCAGATTCCTTTTGTTAAATGCTTGATACAAAGTATGGAAATGATCTACAAGATCAAAAACATAGGAACATGGTAACAAAATTAGCCAAGTGAACAGGAGGACCATAAGATGTATATATATAGTTCCACTTGAAACCGTCGAATGTTCAGAACATTGAAGTTCTGATCATCGAGACCAGAACGTCGATGTTCAGAACATCGAAGGTTCAAAGTGAACCACACAAAGAGAAATAAACTCACAAAATCTATTTTATGCAGGGGGGCTTCGCCACCCCCACACCCCCCTACTTTAATATTCCAACTCCGAGATTGCACTACAGTGGAGTAAGGGAAATCACCCTTTTTCCGCTATATGCGGTAGCGCTAAACGGGAGATTTCCCGTACCCTACTTGCAATGCCAACACTCAGATGGCACACACACACAACATGCAGGGCACCTTGCTGCCCTGCATACACACCCACAATTTTACATGTTTTACCTACCTGGCACTTCCACTTTGAAGCTTCGATGTTCTGAACATCGATGTTCTGGTCTCGATGATCAGAACTTAAATGTTCTGAACATTCAACGGTTTCAAGTGGCACTATATATATATATATATATATATATATATATATATATATATATTTATATATAGATATATACACACACACACACACACATATATATATATATATATATATATATATATATATATATATATATTTACAAACATACCCTTAAGCAGACATATTTAAAATGTCTTACTTCCCTTTTTAAGCATTTAATAGTGCTCACTTCCCAAATCAACTGGTGTAGTGTGAAATAATGCTTTTGTGAGGTTTCCTTAGAACATATTCAGTAGGATGTCATCAGTTAATGTAAGGAAGCTAGAGATTCTACTGTTTTCATTCCAAAGTTCTTGTTATTCTAGACCACAATCTGTAGTTTTGCAAGTATTAGGTCAGTTGTTTATAAATTATCTTTACCAAGGATGCAAAGTATGGAGATTGGGCAGACGTCTAAGGCTGAGTAGGACTCTTTCCAACTCTGAGGAGGGGTTTTGCTACTGTAAATTTCCAGATGCTGTGCATTATATTCTGGCACAGAGACAGACAGTATATATTTCAAAGATGTAGGCCGGGATTCACTAATCCTTACTCGGAAACTGCAGTCTAAGAGTATGATGTCAGCACGTCATGCATATTCATGAGGGTGCGCTGACTCAACTCTAAGGCTAACACGGAGCATGCACGAGTGCAGAGGTCATGTCAGACTGCCGAGCAGTCCAAATAACCACGCCCCAGCAAGTGCCTAAACTGCAAATGTCAACTGAAATGAGCGAGTCCGCTCAAATGTCTACATACCCAACACTACACTCCCCCACATTCTAAATCCCTGTACAAGTTTAAAATGTAAAGCTTTCCTTTTTTTTTTTATTATTACCGATATAGCTGCCCGTATTTGTGCATGTATGCATGGGTTTGCCCATTGCTTAGCTACAGTTAGCAGTGTAGACATCAAAGAGAATAATAAACTACTTATATGCAAATTAAGCCAAATAGCAATAGTGTAGTGGTAGAGCCCTTGCACAAAGAGGAGGCATTCCCAGTTCGAGTCCCGTCACTCCCCTTCCTATTTTCTGTAGGAAATGTGTGCATAAAAAGAATTCCTGACATTTGCAGCCCAGCCCGGGACCTCCTCCTCCATTGGTCCTGTGTCACCTTTGGGTGGAAGCGCTGCAGGGGATGGGGCTTGTCCTCCCTAAGCAAGCGTGGCCAGAGGAGGGCCACCTATCACCCTCTGAATGGTCTGGGCTGTGGTGCGTAGGGAGATTGAGCTTTCAGTCGCTGATCCTCTACGCCAGCTTGAGGCAAGAGTGGCGCAACTCATGGGTGAGCCTGTCCCTCCTACACAGCCCCCAGCACAGCCACCCACTGGGCTGTGAAGGTGCAGTGGTGACTGCCCATGGGTGGGTATCTCAGTTCCACTGTTGCCATCTGTGGGCTCATGGGCAATTTCCAAACATCCTTCCCCGTCAATGGTGTTCACCCATCACGTGTCATATTCTGCCCCTGTATGTGTCTTGTTTTTCTTGTCTGTTTACCTCTCCAACCTACCTCCCAAAATATACCTACTTCCCCTACCCCACATTCCACTCTCGCCTGAAAAAAAAATGGGCAATCTGCTCCCACAAAAAAAAGTACGCCCCATACATAGCTGCCCATTTTGCACACATGTCCGCTGGACACATAAACTGAAATTTAATTGGCAGTACAACATACTTCGTTGTCCTCACCCCTCTCTCAGGGGTGAAAGGTTTCAAATTTCCCTCCAAATTACTAATATATGCACAGCTGTTGCTGTTAAAGAAATGGGCAGCTATGGACCTTCCCTACACCCGTCCTGCGCATCCCGAGCTGTTTTCCCTACTGTCTTTCCTCTTTGTGCCCCTTTTTCACCACTTTCCTATCTCCCCATTTTCTTTTCATTCAAAGAAATGAGCGCGGGGGTTAGCAGGAGTAAGCACTTTTAAGCAGTAGTTAGCGGGTTTGCACGAGTGTGCACTTGTGTGCACTTAGCTAAGTATTGCACAAACCCGCGCAAACCAGCTTACAACTGCTTAAAAATTCCTTAGTCACCCTACATGTGAGGGCCCTTGTTCTGCTCAGCAGCAAAATAAAACACCACTGTCAGTCTTGAACCCTGGACCTACTAGACTGCATGAAGTACCACTAAGCCACAGTAGATAAACTGCAGGTTGTTGCTGAAATATATATATCATGCATCAGAATGAGTGAATGTAAAGGAAAGATAGGAATGCCATATCACAAAACCTGTTCTGTGGAACTTTACCAGCAGTTGTTGTGGAATTGCATTACATGACTATGATAACAGAACCAGACATTCTAGCAGTAAATAATGTTACAGCAGCACTTTACAACCCCCACACAGTATCATAGCAGGACAATCCCCACCCAAATGTACACAATACCTGTGTGTTCAAGGTCCAGCAAGGATGTAGGTAGGCATACTCAGTACTGGAATTGTCCAGTTTTCATGAGCATCCTGTGATAATGTCACCAAAAGAAAAAGCACAAACTGTGCAGAAGTGAGTACATTAATATCCACAGTATAGCAGTTCCCAAACAGTTCATGTGCCAAATGAAAACATCTCAATAACTATGCATGTATGGCAGCTAATTGTATAAGTATAAAAGAAACTACATGCTCCCATGTATCATGTGTTAGCATTTGTAGGGGTTAGTACAATTCTACACTGTCAACTGTGTACTGGAAGTGGCAACATTCAGGTCTGAGTACAACATTCAAATCACTGGCTACACCCCTAGCATCAGTTATAAGAAGTATACCAACCTTCTGACTTACACAACAGTGTCCACAGTAAACAAGCATGGTCCCCACTTTGGAAAGCTGAAAGGGCTACGCCTACCTGACTTAGCAATTTATAGCATTGGGTTGCTATGACAGTGAGTACTGCAAGTACCACACAGCAGGCTGCATGCAATTGCCAAATGGTGGCCACCAATTGGTGCAGAGGCATCACATACACCTGTGCAGATGCATATAAAACAGGCTGTACTTGCTGTCCCCACATGCAATCATTTCATTGCAGGTACAGAGGGAGAGTGAGAGAGAGAGAATGAGAGAGAGAGAGAGAGAGATGGACACAGACAACAGCAGCAGAAAAAAAGATAAAAATATATATATATCGAAAGAAAGTAATATATTGAAAAAAAAAAAGAAAACATAAAAGAATATATTGAAAAAAAATAATATATTGAAAAAATATATATTGAAAAAATATATTGAAAAAAAATAAAATATATATTGAAAAATAAATAATATATTGAAAAAAAATTATATTGAAAAAAATATATCTCAAAAAAAATAAGATATAAAAAAGAAAATTTATTACAAAACACATGGAACCGACAAATACAAACACATACAAAGGAAAGGCATGTAACAGCTATGTATTTACTGGTATGTAGTAGATGTTTATGAAGAGTACTCTGCATAGTTTGAATCATCCATATGTGGCAGCAGTACGTATCTATGCACAGATGCACTGCATAACTACTGGCATGGAGAAATCAGTGTGTAGCTGTGTGCAGTGGGATATGACTGTGACATATGTAGTTCAGCATTAAATGCCAAACATCTGATCCATGTTATCTGTGTTCTGTACAGTAGTGTGTACACTGTCTGTTTGGGGGAGTAGCGCATATAGTTATGTAAACATGGATGTGACAAAGTAACAAATGCATGATAGTCATATTAATGTGTAGCTTAGGATTGGCAACAGCTGTACCAAGCTAGTATTCTAATCTAGCATTTGCAGCTATATATGCACCCTCTAATATTACTGTGTGCTCACATGTGACACCTGCTCATGTTGAAGCAAAGCTCAAAAGGTCAGCCGTGAGGTACACGCACTTACAACAGTATGGACCTTGTGTGTGTGTGGCACACACATATGGAGAGATCTGTCTGTGTCAGATATATTAGCATCTGTACATGTGCATAGAGCAAGGGACATACTGCAACTGTTTGTGAAGGGTGGACATATATATGTTGTTGAAGGTTGTTATGTGCATATTTCTATGTAGGTTGTAGTGTGTGGCAAAGAAGACAGCATACAGTGCTGGTATATGACATGTGGTGTTTAAACACTGTGGATATGATTCGTCAGGTTTGCAGTGTTGCAGCCAGTGAGGCCTGCTAAAGCTACATGGGCTGAGAACACCTTCAATGCATTCCACACAACACTGTGCAATATTATGACATAACTGTATACCTCACAACCTTCACATAATTGATATCCCCACCATGAAAGGTGGACTGTATATGTGCCTATATGTATATCTATATGTACACCAATGGATGTTTATATGTATGTGTGTGTATATGTATATGTATATGTATATGTATATATATATATATATATATATATATATATATATATATATATATATATATATATATATATAAATATATATACATACATATATATATATATATATATATATATATATATGGGACAGGGTCATATTTACTGCAACAGATGCCTGGTGACAAAGCCATGGACTCAAGCTCAATGGTGACACTGCATTAGCATCCCTTCTTGCAAAAACTCTGTACCCATTAACTACCACATAGGTGGTAGTCTACTTAGCACCGAAGATGTGATAAGAGACCATGGGACACAGGTGGACAGTAGTCTCCCCTTTGATAATCACAGTGCCACACTAGTCATGTCATCTGTCTACGTGGCACACGTCATCACAAAAGGTGTGTCATCCAGGGAAATATAGGTCAGTGTTCCCCTGTACTCATCACACATAAAGCCCATTATAGAGTACAATGCCGCATGTGGTATGTACCTCACAAAACATCTACAGTAACCGGAAATGACACCGACATACCGGCCTCAAACAGATGCCCTATGCAGACCATCTCACAAACCCACAGCTAGACTGTGTCACATACCGCCTATCCAGAGGTGACCTCTGCCTAACATATTAAACTATGTCAAACCCAGAGCTGTTGGACATGCTTCACTTAAACAGATCACAATCCCTATGAGCTACACACTCTAGGGACCTAAACCCTGTGACCTCAATAAACAGCACATGCTGGAGGGATAGATTCCTATCTCAGAGACATCCCATACTCTGGAACAAACCACCTATCAATAGCAAACAAAGCTCCTAATTAGCAGTCATCATAAATAACCCTGATGATTGTATGGGAGATAGGAAATACACCCCAGGAATCACCTCTGTGGCTCTGTTTGACAGAGCCACGTGAAACGTAATTACCTGTATGTGAAAGGCCAGGTTAGCGTATGGCTAGACTTCTATAGGCCCTAGGGCCAATAGCCTATTACCTACCTATGAAGCGATACACACCCACATGTACTTGTTGCAATAATTGCTATGTGAGGTTGACTGAGTGTGATGGTGAATGTGTTGGTAAATGTGTCAGAGTTCTGTATATGTGTGATAGCTTAGTGGGAAACTGTTTCTGTCATGGTATTATGTGTCTTAGCCGTGATCCCAGCAAAAGATGTGTATGCAATTGCTAGGCAGAAAAAGCAGTATGCCATATGGTCTGACGTAGTCCCTTGGTGTCGACTGGGGTGTCCCATTGTAGGCTAAAGCAGTACATGTATGCTTATTGAGTGTTACTGCAGCTGAATCCAACTCCTGTATGAACTGTAGTACTACCTGAAGCTGTATGAATAAACAGCACAGTATGGTGTATGTCCACATTTCTTGGAACCACTGTTTTGTGTGTTCCCTGTAGTCCTCACAGATAACATACCTCAGGCATAAGGTTTTGTAACTACTGACACACAGTACTGTATGGTACACAGGTAAAGGTCATCTGGGTTGCCATACCTTTGTGTCTGGTATGTATGTCTGATGTGTGTGTGGGTATGCCTGTACCAAGGCCTCGGTCATATGTGTGTTACAGGATATAAGTGCGTATCTAGCAACATGTATAATCTAGTACAGCCGTATGCCACCTATATTAATGAATGTGCACATATTTTAGGCAGGGGTTTGCCATCAACGACTAGTGTGGTATACTGGTAATACTGTAACTGGACTTTACAATCATTGCAATGGATTACATATTTCTTGATGCATTAGCTTGATATATACCTCCTGTGGCTAGGTGGTGCATTGTGTGGCATACAGTGTGCCATGTACTGTTGTATAGTCTTACATACTGGTTTATCTTTGTTGCTGTGCAAAACATGGTTTGATATATAGAGTGTGCCAGGCACTGACAGGCAGTTGTGGGCTGAGCACTGATATGTGGTATTGAAAGTGTGTATCCTCTGACAGCCAATAGGTTGCGATATATGACAGTTAACTGATATCTGTACTTTGGAATGTTAAGTGTGGCAGATTACTTGCTCACACATATTGTTTCATTGTCTTCCAGGGTCATGGCCCAACATCGTAACCCCATCTATAGCCCAGCAGAGGAGGAACAGATAATGACAAGCCTGGTGCAGCACTATGCCCTGATGTTCTCCAGAACCAGCCAGGACCAGCATGAGCGGACTGCACTGTGGCAAGATCTTGTCCATAGGCTAAATGACATAGGCATGCATAACCGGACATATGAGCAGGTACACCATCACTGCAGTGATTTAATTAGACATGTCCAGCAGCGTGCGTCTGATATCCATAGACAACAGCTTGCCACAGGTGGAGGGGTAACCATCCACCCCCCCTCACCAGAGTGGAGGAGCTGCTCCTGAGCAAGGTGGCTCCTGGCCAACAACAACAAGTAACATGCATCATCATGGAGGCCGGAGCCACACAGCAAGTTGACACGGAGCATACAGGTAACATGGCATAGCTGTAGACTACTGTTACCTGTATTGGTAGAGCATGCTTATGTGAGATGTGTACTGTGTAGTTAGAAGATGTGGTGCCTAGTGTTGTGCAATACTAATAATTAGGAATATAATCTGTTGGTCTGTGACTGTCAACCGTTGTACTACTGTAAGATGGCAAACACACAGTAGCAATGCCACAGTTGTTGCCACTGAAAAACTGTCTCATATCCTTGTAGGTCCCTCTGGTGTGACAGCAAGGCAGCAGACCCATGCTGGTGAGTGTGCTCTACATTTAATATTGCTAATTAAATGTCCATGTCATAGGTGAGGTGTAGGCCATGTACACGTAACTCACCTACGTATAATGCATGCTATGCATATTTGCTGTGAGACTATGCACATCCCAGTAATGTGGGTAGCTGCCTAAAACAGATACAATACACAGAGCATCCCACTAAGTGGACATTGGATAGGCAGAGTTGATACACATGCATACAACATACACAACTTTGTCATACGCAGTACCCGTTAACATGCTACACATGGCGTATTCAGACACCCGCTGTAAGGTCACACTCCAGTATCCCAAATGTCATCCACACAGCACACATAATATACCTGAGGGGTAGATGCCTCTCATGTGGCTGTGCGACACTCTTCAACACATAACACATTCATGTTAGGCAATACCCCCTATTGGGCACCATGCAAACCCATGTAACAACTGGCTGTGAAATGGTGAATGTAGCCATGGTACTGCAGTTCCGGTACAGCATGGTATGTGCTGGTCTGGCACACATTAGTAGCCTTGAGTGACCACATGATGCTGCATGATTATGGCTCATGATACTATACCCCATACAGTTACAGTGACCACAGTACTACACATAGCATTAACTGCTATGCACCTCAATGCTGTGTGTGTGCAAACATATGCACCGATACACAATATGCATAGCAATCACTATTTGTACAAAGTGACACATATATGTCTTGTAATGCTATTGTGTATAGGTCACATGACACACACTGTGTATGTGTGATGTTTAATGTTGCAGTTATGTTGTAGCATGCCATGTCATGGCTGGCACTGGCATGTCCACAATATGTCCTACACGCACCATAACCACTGTACAATGGCTATGTTGAGCAATGGTACTCCATCAGGTATACATGCACCACTCATCCTGTGTGTATACATAGCATGCATGTGCTAAATCTGTGTCCACAATTATCTGCTAAAGACACAGACACTCTAATCAGAAATGGATATCTATGTGACACACAGATACACATCCAGCCATGGCATGTATACCTGTGAGTGATGGTGCACAGGACATTGCAGAGCTTTTAATAGTTGCACAGCAATGTTGTGTCCATGTACACATTGCGTTCCAGGGTGAGGCCAATCACTGAACAACAACATACATGCACCAAAGCCATGTATACTGTTATTAGCAAGGGCTGTCTACACCCGCACTGCATGCTGTTGAGCAACACACGTCCTGCATGCTGACATGTGTGATATAACTGTTTGCTTTGTGATACCGTACCCCACCATCACCCGCTACTGAGTATGATTTGGATTGCTGGTGGTGTGTGTGTGTGTGTGTGTGTGTGTGTGTGTGTCTGTGTGTGTGTGTGTGTGTGTGTGTGTGTGTATGTGTGTGTGTGTGTCTGTTTTAGTGAGGAGTGCATTTGTGTGCATGTGTGCATGTATGGATGTGTTCATGTGTTCATGTGTGCATGTGTGCATGTGTGTGCATGTGTGCATGTGTGCACGTGTTCATGTGTGCATGTGTGCATGTGTTCATGTGTGCCGACATCATGTACAGGTCATAAAGTGTGTTTCCTGTTTTCCTCTCACAGGTGCTGACTTTGGGCTGGTTCACTGCAGCAGGGAAACTAATGTCACTGAGCAAAATAGTAATAATGATGATAGGTGTGTTGAGGCACAGGCATGTTTGCCAGGGTCTGTCACTGGGCCACCAATCGACAGTACACAAGTGTCCACCCCATCCATACACACAGTCATACTGCCAATACATCCATCACCAATGCCCTTAGCTGAGGGACAGCGCACAGTCAGCATTGGCCAGGGCAGTGTGGTATCCATGGCACATGCATCCAGACACAGTAGCCATACCCAGATGTCTGGAAGGGTACCACATAAGCAGATGTCCAAGGGTTCTCGTCGTAGCACTGCTGCTCATCATACCACTGGCAGACGTGCCACAGGTCTTACAACCTGACGCATGCTCCAGGCTGTTATGGAGGCACAGGCACGTATGGTAGTCCCCAGACAGGGACTAAGGGCACAGAGGGCACATAACACCACCATAATTGACAGTATCCATGACCTAGCAGGTGCCATCAGTAATTACACTGAGGTCACTGATAGACATTGGAGAGAGACATTAGATGTCCTCCGCAAGATCATGTCCATGTGTCAGAACAGTGCGGGATGGTTGAGTCATCGATGTGGATGTATGCCAGCAACATCAGCAGCTGGCAGTCGCCACGGACATCCCTCAAGTCACAGCCACTCCCGTAGTGCCAGTACCAGCCCCAGCCCCAGCAATGTTGGGGGTGGGCTGTCCATAGAATGTCCTAGAAGACCACATGCACGTTGCTCTGGACAGTCCCAGCAGGGACCTGGGTCCAGTGTACATCCATATACCTCTGGGGATAGTATCCAGTCTGGCTTAGTACCTGATAGTGTCAGTAGCATCCCTGTCAGGCACAGGTACTGTATCCATGGCCAGAGATGGTGATCTGTAAAGCCTGGCAGGTACAGTCTGTGGCTGTCCCACAAATACCTGTATATGGCAGCCATATGGTGGAACTGTGTGCATGCAGACACACACACACATAAACCAGATGCCTAGGGCTAACACATACCCGCACACATTACATCAACATTGGCCCATAGCAGTAATCTTGCCCCTCACACACACACACACACACACACACACACACACACACACACACACACACACACACACACACACACACACACACACACACACACACACACACACACATGTTGATTGGATGGCTCACTGTAAGACTCTGGCAAACCAACAACACACCCTGTGCATATGATGAAACCTGTGCCACCTCCTGTCATCTGTAACATTGATGCAGGAACAGGCTACCATGGTGCTGATGCAAAGGGTGACTTTATAGCAGTATAGCAATGTTACCATGTTGTTAGCAGTAGAGTGTAATGATATGCTTGAAGGTGTAGCTGAGAAGGCAGGATGCATTAAAGCTATGATTGTCATTATAGTATTGTTTGCACCAGTGTTAGTTAAACTAGTGTATTGTCTGCCCACATGCCACTTGGCTGCTGTGTGTAGTATTGGCAGCATGTGTTAGAGAGTGGACAGTATATGTGGGATGTGTGTAGCACAGATTTGCAGGTGTACATTTGTGAACATGGTGGAGGTGCACTGTCTGCATGTATGTGCATAGTGGACACTTGGGCAGGGTGACATGCCCTGTATTACACAGTAACACTCCATAGTTTCTATTGGTGGCCAGTATGCATTTAACTACACACATTTTGGAACCTGACTACACATGTGTGCGTGACATGGTTTGACAATGTGCTGTGGGTGATACTGTTACTATCTGTCATTGTTTTGCACTCTGGTAGTATACATAACTTCAACAGCCTGACCATAACCAATCATTAGATGATGTCTTGACAACTGACACACATATGTAGGACACACAGCAACATTTGGATCATTCAGGTACTATACTATGCCAGTAACCAGTGATGTTCACCTGCACCCATTACTGAGACTACTCCTGTTTGGCATATAGCTCTCTTAGGTACACGCAATCACAGTAGGGATATGTCCGTCCACATCTGGTAATGCATGCTGTGGCCTATAATGCATTCTCCAGATGACACACACATCCTCCACAAGGGTATCATACAGACAGATACCTGTTGTCAAACCCATGCTGTAAAGCTATAAGCCAAACTAAACATAGTCATCCACCTTTACGGAACATGGTATCCCCACAGTACCACATAGGTAGTAGCCATCAACATAATGAACAGGTACCGATGTGTACATGCAACCAAGTGTTATGTCATCTCTCCTTTGATAATCACATTTCCTAAGGTATTTTGAAATCCCTCGGTGGATCACATAAGCAATAAGGGGTCTGCATGCATATCCACAAAGGTTGTTGTACACCTATAATGAATAGTCATCATTGACAGACTTTGCTGTGTTTGAACAGGACTGACATATACCTCGGCCATAAACCCTCACTCACACAATTCAATAGAAACCGTAATGAGTGTGTGTGACAGGAATGACCTAGGCCAGGGATCACTGCAGTGGCTGGCCTTGTCACAAGCATACAGATGTGACCTAAGGTCTGGGAAGCAGCAGCACAGTCTGACAAAGATGGCAGCTGTGTTCTTGGAGAAAGCAGGGTTCCCACACATGCAATAATTGAGGTAACATGTACGTATATGTATTTGCTACACTGCTACCTCACATGTGCAATGCATACTGATATGTCATACAGTAGTAAAAGCAAAACCCACAACACATTGACCAACAGTGTCACACACACAGAGCACACACACTCACCAAGTGCAGGATTCAACCCCCTACCTAATTACTTCATGATACTAGAGGAATACGCATTAACACGACACGCTATACACATTACTGGGAGGTCTCTTTTCCACAGGTTTATTTGTAGGATGGTGACATCATTAGACTTGACAAAGATAAGTATACCACTTGCAAGGTGTTCTACTACTCTACAAAAAGGTTGCTTCTCTCCAAGGTAATTACACACAAAAAGCTGTCAAGTGCAGGATTTAAACCCCTTCTTAACTACTTCATGATACTAGAAAAGGATGCATTAACATGACGTGCTATATACATTATTGGGATGTCTCTTTTCCACAGGTATATTTGTAGGATGGTGACATCATCAGACTTGACAAAGATAAGTACACCACTTGTATGGTGTTCTACTACTCTACAAAAAGGTTGCTCCTCTCCAAGGTAATTGCACACAGGTGTCAAATACAGTATTCAAACCCCTACCTCACTACTTCATAATACTAGAGGAGTACACATTAACAGGACACGCTATACACATTATTGGGAGTTCTTTTTTCCACAGGTATATTTGTAGGATGGTGACATCATCAGACTTGACATAGATATGTATGCCACTTTTAAGGTGTTCTACTACTCTCCAAAAAGGTTGCGCCTCCCCAAGGTAATTACACACAAACAGTTTTTAAGTGCAGGCTTCAAACCCCTACCCAACTCATGATACTAGAGTAGTACGCATTAACATGTCGTGCTACACACATTACTGGGAAGTCACTTTTCCAAAGGTATATTTGTAGGATTGTGACATCATCAGACTTGACAAAGATTAGTATACCACTTTTAAGGTGTTTTACTACTCTACAAAAAGGTTGCTCCTTCCCGAGGAGACCACACACAAACACACACGCATCAAGTGCAGGATTCAAACCCCTACCTAACTACTTTATGATATTACAGGAGTACGCATTTACATGACAAGCTATACACATTACTCTGAGGTTTTTTTTCCACAGGTATATTTGTAGGATGGTGACATCATCAGACTATACAAAGTGGGTTACATTAGGTGGACAACATAGAAGGAATGTTTAAACACTTTGGCCATGTGATCATCAAAGGGGAGTTTACTATCTACCTGTGTCCCCAGGGCCATAATGACTTTCTCCGTACATACTGGATTACCACCTATGTGGTAATTCGTGTGCACTTTGTTTTACCCAAAGGAGATGACTATGCATTCTTTGACATTCAGCTTGAGGGCATTGTTTTGACACCATGTATCAGTCTCTGTAAGACATTTCTGGAGGATGTCTGTGTCAGCCGTAGAGTTGATTATGGACCACAGTTAGCAGTCATCTGCAAACCTGCAAATCTGCAAACCTGTTCAGCCATACACCTCTCATGCTTGCCTGTACCTCTGAGCAGTATCTACTGAACAGGTGGGGTCCCAGGACCAAGACCTGTGGGATGCCATTTATGACTGGCTTAGAGTCGGACATGGCACCTGCAACTCTGAACGTTCCACTTTGGTCTTGGGAAGTGTGCAGTTTGCTTTTGAACATGTCTTCACAGTGGTTTCATTGACTGGGTGGGGGGTGGTGGGATGTGCAATGTGATTACTTTATGATCTGATATTACCAGCGAGGGGTTTATCTCTGTTGTGGAACACTGGTACCCCATGTTGGTAATGATCATGTCCAGTATGTTATCACCTCTAGTGGGCATGGTGACCAGCTGTTCCAGGTGTTAGAATTTTTAAACTCTAGGAAACATTGGGCAAAGGACGTTGTACATGAGTAATTCTCCCACTCAATGTTTGGGTAGTTGTAATCTCCTCATATAATGGTGTTTGATAGGACCTTTATATTTTCAACTGTTCTCAGGAATACTGAGTGAGGTTCCTGAGACAAGGTACATGATCTGTAGCAGGCTACAATCAGATGAGCAGCTTTGCCCAATGTTAGTTGCACTTGCATGGTCTCCAAGGCCTCATGCTGTGCCACTAACCTGAAGGTGTGGGTATCCATAAGGTAAATTGTTACACCCCTTCCTTTTTTATTTCACTCGTGGTTTTGGGTCCGAAGGTCAGAGGGATTGTGAGTGTTTTACGTGGAGCATGTCCAACAGCTCTGTGTTTGACATAGCTTTGCATGTTAGGCAGTGAACACCTCTGAGTAGGCGATATGCAAGGGAGTACGGATGGAGCATTTTGAGATGGTCTGTGTATGGCATGTATTTCAGGCTGCTAATGCTCTTTGTGAGGCATTGCTGCAGGCTTTCCAGTTGTTGTAGTTGTCTTGTGAAGTACATAGCAAAAGTAGCATTGTACTCTATTATAGTTCTAGTGAGTGATGAGTAGAGGGGAACAATGCCCTCTTCTCTTCTGCATGAGACACATTTTGTGATGAGGTGTGCCACATAGGAGGGTTTCCTGACTACTGTGGGAATGTGATTATCACTGTTGTGTCCACTGTCCACCTGTGATCCAAGGTCTCTTGTCACACTTTCAGCGTTAAGTATACTACCACCTATGTTGTAGTCCTTGGCTACAGAGTTTTTAACAAAGTGGATGACAATGCACCTTTTGGCATTGAGCAAGAGCCCATGGCTTTGACAACAGCCATCTGTCTCAGTGAGGCCCTTTTTTAGGATGTCCACATCTTTAGTATTTACAATTATGGCTCCTAGTTTGCAATCCTCTGGAAACTTCAGTAGCCACAGACCTTCCATGTTAAAGTTTACTTCAGGGAAGTAGATACTATACAGCCTGGGAAGTTATCTGGTCCCATGGCTGCTGTGATACTGGCTTTGGAGAGTGTTTTTTACCTGTCCAGCCGTGATTACAGCAATTTTGCAGTCTTCCATTATTGAGATGTGCTCTTTCATGGGCGAGGGGGAGGTAAAGTTAACACTGATCCTATCTGCCAGGATGTTTGCAATATCAGTTGGGTCTGTATATTTAGTGCCATTGAGCTGTAACTCAGAACAGATCTGAGTGTAGCCATGACATGGACCTGTCTGTTGGGCAGAGATCTCCTGAGTAGACAGTATGCAACAGAGTACAGATTGGGTTACATTTAGTCTTGTTGCATTGGGCAACTATTTGAGGCCAGTAATCCTCTTGTTAAGGTACTTCAGTGGTCTTTCTGGCTGCTGAACGTGCCTAGTCAGATTCATCGCAAGTGTGTTGTGGTACTCTCTGACGGGTCTGATGGCTGCTGAGTAGTGGGAATCTCCTTTGACCTACATGCACAGACCTTGGCAGTTTGTGTGAACACATAGCATGGTTTTCTGACCACTTTGTGAATGTGTTTCTGGAAGTAGAGATGACTATCCACATTTGTCCATAGATCCCTTATTATCACATCCGTATTTAGCCTAAATGTGTGTGAGCATGCCCAGTATGACCTTTCAGTGTGATGCTGAATGAAATCCACTACATTAGTTGGAGTGTGTGAGCACACCCGGTATAGACATTTATACTATATGTGTATGGAAAATCAAGTTGTATTTTTACAGCAGGACTCACCTTTGTGTCATAGATCAACAGGGATCATGCTGTACTTGCAGGGCTTCCATGAGACACTTTGCATAGACTTATCAACATTTCTACATACAGGTGGGAACAGCTATTCTTTGTACATTTCTACCCGGGGGCACACCTGATTGTTACTGTGGGTGTACATAGGATGAGGGTTTCACCTGACACTTATACACATTTGCTATGCCTGCACTGCTATGTACGGTACACCATTTCAGTCTGTACCGTTGCCTATCGTACTGGCTTGAGGAATACTACTGTGCTACAGATCCTAGTGTCCAATGTCACGTATATTAGATTGCGATTTCATAGCCTACACAACCCACATCACACCGCCTGGCCTGATGTTCTCTGTCTGCATAGGCTTGTGGGGGAGGTTACCCATATGGCTCTTTAGGGATATGATACAGCATTTCTTTGTGTGTGCATTAGTGTACAATTGTCCTGCTGTGTCTGTGCCACTGAAATGCTATCATGGCTTAGTGGTTCAATACTGTGACTATAGTGCACAGTATCCTGGGTTCGAGCCCTGTCACTGCTTTTTTTTTCATGCTGGGCAGACCAGACTGCTTAAAGCAAATATGAGCATGTTTACCTGACTTTGCTCAACTTTGCACGACTTTGCCCGACCTTGCCCAACATTGCTCAATGTTGCCCAACATTGCATTAGTTAGCACAGGCAATTTTGTTTACATATACTAAATATTGGTAAATGCTGCTTAGCACTGCTTTATTTTGCTTAAAACATGGCAATCATGCCTCAGGTGGTGCTGCAGGGCTGCCTATGTCAGATGCACACACTACACTCCCTATACATGTTTGGAAACAGGTAGTGTCAAGTTAGGCATCCCTTTTATTTTATGTGAGGGTCAGAGAGAGGTATCATTTCCAGGGTTCCTACTGAGCCAGTGTATGTGCTATGTGTTGCCTCTTTACCAAGGCCAAGGCATACTGGGCATGCCTCCTTCTGCCTACTGGGTCAGGCTCAGGTTGTTCCTCCTCCGAGTCATGCTGTGCCTGTGCAGGCCTTGGCAATGGTGGGGGGCTGATTGGCCCTGCCCCATGCTGTTCCTGCTGCAGCTGTTTTCGCAGGATCATATTGTGTAGCATGGCACATACCATGACAATTTGGGTACATGTAGTTGGTGAGTACTGCAAGGCTCCACCAGATGTGTCCAGGCACCGGAACCGTGACTTGAGCATCCCAAACACACGCTCGATTACATTTCTTGTTTGTGAGTGTGCCTCATTATGGAGTTCTTGTTCAAGTGTGTGTGTATTTCTAATGGGTGTCATCAGCCACAGCTCCAGTGTGTATCCAGCATCCCCCACTAGGTGACCGTCAGGGATGTCCCCACTGGCAAATGTCTGGTACAGCTGCGTCAGATGCCAGATATGGGAATCGTGGTAGCTTCCAGGGCAGCCAGCATACACATTCAGTATTATGCCCTGGGCATCGCACATGACCTGGCAGTTGATGGAGTGGAAGCCCTTGCGGTTGATGTAGGCCCTCCCCCACTCACCGGCTAGTGCTTTGATGTGTATGTGCGTGCAGTCAGTTGCACCCACTACCTCAGGGTATTCCACTATTTGCTGGAAGAGACACATATTGCTGGCCAATACCTCATGGGAATTGGGGAAATATACATGATCACCGACATGTGCTGACATGGCATTCAGGAACTGGTGCAGTACCCTGGATGCTGATGACTGTGAAATCCCCATCATATCACCAGTTGGTCTCTGGAAGGTACCTGTTGCTAGGATTCTTAGGCCAACACATACCTTGGTTTCCCCTGGATGGGTTCCCCTTTGTTGGTTCTGTGTGTGAGGCGTGGCCTGCACAGTTCAACAATTTGCTGCAGGAGGTCTCTGTCCACTCTATAGCGCTCCACTATCTCCAGCTCATGTAGCCCCTGGTAGGTTACCCTGGGTCTGTACACTCTTCTCCATCTCTTCACTGTGGATTGCTCAGCAACATTCGCAATGGCACCACCCTCAGCATCTTGCACATGTTGCCTTATAATAGCAATGGCAACTCCTAACATTTTTTTGTCTCAATTAAGCTTTTTAAGTTTTCACTTCTCTTTGTATACTGCAGTGTTGCAGTGTTTCTGAGTAAAACATGGGGGAATGTTGTTTGCAGAGTTTTAAGTGCTGGGCTGGGCTAGTGTACTGCCTGTGTAATTGGCTGATTCTGATTGATTTCACCTGGTAGCTCTGCTAGTTCTCCTTGGTTAACTTCCTACTACTACTTTTCCTTCCTTTTCCCTTTCTGTTTCCACAGGGGGCAGCGCTGCGCAAACAAGTGCAAACACGCGCACACAAGTGCACACAAGTGCACACAGCCTTACACAGGCTTATACAGGCTTAGGCGGGTGCACATCCACGCACACAGGCTTAGAAAGCCTTACATAGGCTTACACGGGTGCACACATGCGCACACAGGCTTAGACGGGTTTACAGGTGCACATACATGTGCACACAGTGTAAGCATCTTTGCAAGAAACTTTAGTGATAGCCACAGCATACACCTTCGGTTTCTGGGTTTCAGTTCAGACAACTGTAGACACGCCTCTTCTAGTCCTGAGTAACTCACAGCAAACGCATGCCACTCTGCTCCAATAAGCCTACAGTCTTTGATGCATACCCCCTCATGATGTCACCTATCTTCTACTCTGTTATTCCCCTAATCCTACTCTTACACTCTAGGGGCATGGTTCACTTGGCAGGGAAAATTGGGATTCACTATACTTATACTCATTTGCATAGGATTGCCTATTAATGCTTGGTTACATCTCTCAGACTGAGCTTCCCCCCTTAGCAACCACTACTCAGTAGCCATGTTGTCTTCAGTCTGCCATTCACCTGCATGGCAGATGGATATGTTTAATTAAATGCCTATTTTTAGCTTTTATTTTTTTTTTCTGTTTTTTAGAGCGCCGCACATTTGAGCGGCGCTGCGCTATGCTTAAACATCCGAGATCGGGGGGGGAAACTTTTTTTAATTATTTTGCAACACATATAAATGACAATGGCCTTATATTTAACCATTGGCATGCTTCCTCAACTGGATGCATCCTTTATTTGGAGCTGTCATAGCTCCGTTTTGCTATTTGCAGAACGGTACTCAGTTACCAACGGAGAACATTTCTGCAAATAACACTACTCCTACTCAGACAGGTTAGTGTTTCTTGGATTGCAAATTTACCTCATTTGCATAGCTTTCAGCAGCAAATGAGGTAATTTGCATAACCTAACACTGTCCGTGCATGAGTAATTTTAGGAGTTCTCATGCACGCCCCTGCTGGCTGTTCCTGGATAGCTCGGCAGACATATTGACTGTCCGGAGTCTTACTCTACTCTTAGACTCCGTGCAAGCCTTCGTGGATCCAGCTCGTACTGTGTTATAGTCTTTGGAAGGTTTACAAAATGTGTGCAGATTATAGGCTCTACTTGGAAACCAATTTGAATTTGATTATGCAAGGTTTCATATACGAGGGCGGTTACGGATGGAAATTGTTAACATCTGGTGTTGTATGAGAAAGCAGCTGGAGAACTGTGAATTCTGTAAGCATATCAGTAAAGGAAAATAGGTCTTGTGTGCATTAAGATGCATTGGGAGTATTGTGGGCCTTAATTGCATTGTGGCGATTGTATGCCTTCTTTGCATTGTGTTTTTTTTGTGTACTGTATTCATTGTATGCACTGAAATATACCCTGCACATTGATTTAGTCATCACCCTTCTGGTCTTCCACTATTGATTCAACCACTTCATCATTATATTTATCCAGCTATTGTATAATTCTAACCCAAATACTTTAGCCACAATCCCTTTACATCTGCAGCAAAACATAATTATTCCCCTATCCCATTCTTACCCAATAACCAATTTTACTAGGTGATATATATTTTATTCAAAAATGATGCCCAAAAAATGAACTCAGCAGTACACTCAGTAATCTGCCCTCTTTGTCTGCAGTTATACATAGTTACAAGCATAAAATGTTCATTATGCATTCTAATGTGAACAGCAGTCTTCCTTTTTCTTTTGACATCTAACTCTTTGGTTTAATACTGATGAGGTAAGATATGTAACAAAAATAAAAAAGGAAAACAGTGCAGTCTTGGTTTCATACCTTGGCCAATACACAGCTAGACGTCCCATCAGTAACAATTACATTCATCAATGGATTGTTGTGCAAGGCAGTCAGCTCTTTGACAAAGGTCACTCAAAGTCACACTTCCAGTAGCACTCCTAGAAACACCCAAAAGATTGTGCCAAATATCTACTTAATATCAAATAAAACAATGCCATTTTCTTTTTTGCCTATCTGTTCCACAGCCTCTGAAAAATGTAAGAAAAAATGTATGTGATTCAAACCAATATCCTTTCAAAATGTCCACCTGACCCTACTCAGTCAATTCCCAAGATTCACTGCTGTATCCTAGCTAAAAGCTTCCTAGCATTCAACCCACTTTCATTAGGGAAATTAGTCTGTTACTAATGCAGTCATCACTGTTCTGCACCTCCTTTGGCAGAACACACCTCCCTCTCTCTCTTTCTCTCTCTATGTATATATATTTATATATATAATGCATATATATATATATATATATATATATATATATATATATATGCACAGATCTTCTTTAAACGCTTAAAGTTTCAAAACTTCGAACTGCAAATGGTCAGGACCATAAGATCAA
Organism: Protopterus annectens; assembly: GCF_019279795.1. NCBI lineage: Eukaryota > Metazoa > Chordata > Ceratodontiformes > Protopteridae > Protopterus > Protopterus annectens. The sequence goes on along the minus strand of NC_056729.1, from coordinate 23,392,597 downwards.
AGTTCTGAAACTTCAAAATTGCAATAATAAAAAAAAAATTATATTTTTGCAGGGGAAACCCCCCTGTACCCCCTACACCCCCTGCTAAATAAATATACCAACTCCAAGATCACACTAGAGTAAGGGATATGGTAAATTTCCTGTTCCATGCTGTATGGCGATCTCCATTCAGAACGTTCAAAGTTTCAAAATTTCGATCTTATTGTCTCGACCATTTGCAATTCAAAGTTTTGAAACTTCAAACTTGTGAAGGGAATCCATATATACACGTATATATATGTATATATATCCTTCTCCTTATCATGTGGGAATCAGTCCTCCATGTCAAATTGAATTGAGCACTAATGCTATATCCCAAGGATTCCCAAAGTGTGCACCGCTGCCCCCTGGGCAGCTGTGGCGTCATCACAGGGGCACCACAAACTAATACGCTTAGCAAAAGTGATCCCCTGGCAGTAGCAGCAATGAGGTCTGTGTATGTCTGGACCATGCCACTGGACACATACCTCTCACCCTCTTAGATCAAGAAATCTGGACAAAGCCAAACATAGTGAGTAGTACAAAGGCACAAAATACGGACACTTTTAAGTACTGCTCTCACAAACTTAGAAAGTTGATAGAAATGCAGGTGTTGAATTAGCATGAAATATCTGAAGGGTATGAAGTATGAAACTCAACTGTCTGTCATTATTTTCTGACTTCAACCTCAATGATCTGCCAGTGATTTTCCAGAAAACTATTTTATGAGAAAAAGAGCAGAAATATGAGGCAAAAATCTGGACATTCTGCAAAAATCTATACAGTTGAGAGGTATGCTGGACAGAGCCAAATAATAGGGACAGATTTTAAATATTGCTCTTATAAACTTAAAGTTAATAAGGTTGCAATTAGGTTTGCTTACCTCTCAACCATAGTAGATCAGTGTTATGCTGTTAAGCAGAATGTGCACTTTTTTTTGGTAATTGTCTTTTTATTGTACTTTTGAGCTTTTCTCCCCAAGTCTCATAGTCCAGTCAGGCAGCCTCATTAAACAAATGTCAAATAAATAAATAATTGAAATATGCACTTTATGCACACCACGGGGGGGGGGGTGCCTTGGGAAAACCTGGATTCAGCAAGGGAGTCGAGAATTGAAAAAGTCTGGGAACAACTGCTATATCCAAAACAAGTTGCAGTCCAAATATCTATTAAAAGTCCTTAGAGAATCCACTCTCACCTCACTTTACCCATCCTCATTTGCCTGATAGCTTTAATCTTCAAATTTTTACTATTTCCTTAGTAATCACCTGTCGGCTTCTTCTCCTAGGAATGGGATGATCCACAACTCTTCCACTTTTCACATAGCTACTCCCTCTTTTTGACTATATAGCTTTGCAAAGAAATCAACAACATTTTCTCATCTCATATGAACTCCCTCATTTTCCTCCCTTTCATCTTTTAAATAACCAGTCTTCTTTTTTTCTTAGGATCTTTTAAATTTAATGGAAGCAGCCTCAATTCTACCTCTCATAAACACAGCCAGTATGCCTCAGTATTGCTGATGTCTGTACTTGATTAGCCAAGAAATGTTTACCCGTTTCAAACATTCTCCTAACCAAGTTTCCTTTGTTTCACATATTTCTGTAGTTCACATAAATTGCCAATAATTCCATCTGCCAAATCTTAGTTCCCTCTTTAATTTCCAGGTTAAGACCTCTTCCTGCATCTTCTGACAGCTCTTTTCACCCACTACTCTCACCTTCTATCCTGTATTCCATCCTTCACATCCCATTCCCTCCTTGCCTTCTTCCAAAGTGACAGCCTCTTTCCTCACTGATATCAAAATTTGCTGTAGCCAGAGTTCTTGCCTTAGGTTCTTCCACTCACAATGCTTCAACTTCCCTTCTTATACATTAGGCCATTTCCCACTCCATTACTAATAAACTGTAATTGGATAACCCTTCCTCATGTGCCATAATCTCTAAAGTCACTCTGACATTATCTTCATCTGTAAGGATACTTACAATCCAACTACTGTCCCTTGAAAAAGTGAAACCCATGTAATTACCTTTTTTTAGTCAACCGTATGACATGCAAATGATTTTTTATTTAGCTGGTAATTCAAATGTCTTTCCTACTACAATGTAAGTGATGCTGTTTCTTACAAAATGATTTCAGTAAGCCATATTCTAATGTTAAATTAATATCTGCATACATAAAAGAATACCAAGTGAAACAGTCTGAATTATCACTTTACAGACTTCAGCAGATGACTCAAATCATCCTAAATGGAACCGTAAGATAAAACCAATACTATGCTTTGCATTTCTACCTTGCATTTTTTTAACCAACCACTTTTCTATTCAGATCCTTTTTTCAATATCTACCAAACCAAGCCAGGTGTTTTTTATAAGAATCTGAACTGATGTCTTTCTCCCACTTGCCAGAAGTTTTCTGAAGTGAATTTCAAAGTAATTCTTTCTCCCCCACATGTAACAGTCCATTCCTACTATCTGATAACCTTATCTGCTTAACTTAACAGATTATTTCTGGGGCAACTTGTTCTTTTGAATGGACATACCGACTGTGTATTGTTCAAGAATCGGAGAGGCAATGATATATAAGCTTTTCATCAAAAGTGAAGAGATTTTTGTTTTTTTATTTAAATACTGCTTAAATATTTTAGGCTACACCTATAGTGACCTGTGTGGTGATACTTAGTTGTACTCCTCTGCTTTTTGTTCATTTATCTGTTTGCATTTTGTTTAGTTTGTTTTTCAACCTTAGTGTGGTGGATTCTTTTATATTTGTATGAAGAGTGTGTATTAGTGAAAAATTTTAGCATTGTTTTTATAACATATTACATTTTTATTTTCATAACTAGAATTACATGTAAAAGGTAGTTTTTTGTATTCTGAACCCAGTGTATGGGCAATCTTGTACTTTCCTTCAGAGCTGTGACCGGTCTGTGATCTGTTGCTGGATTTGAGCCTTATTTAGTCATTTATTGCAGTGCTACTGGTAAATTTCTGCATGGCCAAGGGCCCTACTCTATGGTATGATTACAGTAGTGGCAGTATTGTGAATTCTTCTCCAGGATTTATGCTCCAGTACTTTTTATAGCTGTATATGCCTGTTTAAAGTTGCATTCTCATAGTCTGGTGACTTAATTTGTGGAGTGATTGCAGTAGTGGCAGTATTGTTAATTCTGCTCCAGGATTTGTGCTTCAGTACTTTTTTTATAACTGTAGCTACCTGCTACAAAGTTAAATTATACTGCCTTTCTGTTTAGCTTGCTACTGGTTTTCACCTGTTCTTTGACTCTGCCCCACCCCACTAATGCATTAAACTAAACGTTTCTGAAATTCTAGCCATGGGATTTTGATTCCAGTATTGACTTTAACTGATTGGATCCCTCTCTAGCAAGTCAGCTATACTTATCATACAGCAAAATTAACCCAGGGTCTTTTGTTCAAGATGCTGAGAGGTGTGCGATACACGATTTTCATCAAAACAGAAGAAAAAAAGATTTTTATTTAAATTTTGCTTAATTTTTTTTAAGTTGCACTTATGACCTGTGTGGTGATATTTTTGTGGGTCTCTGCTTTTTGTCCATTTATCTGTTTGATTTTTTTAGTTTGTTATTGGACTTAGCATCATTTGTAGTTGTCTGATGATTGTGTATTACTGCAAGATTTTACCATTGTTTATACAATATGCTGCACTTCTACTTTCATAGGTAGAATTACATGTAAAAAGGTAGCTTTTTTATTTTTCAACCCAGTCTGGACAATCTTGTAGCTCTTTCATAGTTGTAGCAGCACTGTGATCTGCTGCTGGATCTGAGTCTCGTTTAGTCATTTATTACACCATTACTGCTACATTTCTCCATGGACTATGGCTTTAGTCTGTAGTAAGATTGCAGTAGTGGCTGTATTGTGAATTTGTCTCCAGGACTTGTGCTTCAGTACTTTTTATAGTCATATATACCTGCTTAAAGTAGTATTCCAGTAACTTGGTGCCGTAATCTGTGGTGGTATTGTAGCAGTGGCAGTATTGTGAATTCTGCTTCATGGTTTGTGCTGCAGTACTTTTTATAGATGTATATATCTGCTCTGAGGGGGTCCTGAATTAATCCTGCACCGACTTTGGCAGATAAGAGATTTATTTTATTGTTTTACACTTCAGATAATTGTTTAGAGTGTCACTGCTTTATTTTTGTTAATTTGTTGATTTTGCCTTTAAATCATTCTAAAGGTACCTAATACTTGAAATTGTCTTGTCAATGTAGTTTAAGTTTTATTGTAGCATTATACTTGCAAACAATCTTTATTGGTGTTATAACATCAAGAGATTAGCAGTGCCCTGTAGAAACACAAAAGCACAGAAAGTAAATTTTGTCTATAAAACCTCCCTTACAAGTGAAACCTGTAACTTAGTGTAGTTAAAACAAAGACATTGTGTGGAGACAAGCTTAGAGCAGCTAGTTTGCATTTTAAACAGCACTACTGTCAAATGTTAGCACAATCTAACCTAGTGTAGTACAAAATCACATACACCACCCAAGGAGATCTCTGTATAATCCAGTCCAGGACCTATAATAGCATGCCCAAATACATATCTAGACAACTTGGATATATATAACTTCCAAATGTCTCTGTAGCCAGTTTGGTAGATGTGGGCATCCTGAGACAATGTAGCAATTTTCTCATGTTCACAGATAACTGTTTAATCCTTAAAAAATCAAGCACAGAATATGAGAAATGCACATATACAATTTCATTGGAGGCAAACATTTTGCATTCAAGCAAAGTTGTCAAGAATGCACACACTACATCCACCACACATAGTATACATCACATACATAGATAAACCCATGCAGAGGCACTAAAAAGCAATATTCCCAAACTTCAAAGACCTCATAAGCCTATAAGTGGGAACATATATCCTCAGTAATCTCTAAAGCTCTCACCAAAAGCAACACTAAACACCACTCATACTCCTACACCTAGTTCAGCTCAAACATCAAAGCCATAACGCAAACCAACACATTACCCAGGACTCTTATCACAGGGGACTCCATTATATGATGTACAGCCACCCCACTCACCAGAATGAACAAGGAGAAGATAATGGTTGGTTGTTTACCTAGAGTCAGGATCTGTCAAGTTATGCATGCACTCAAGTCACCACACTGCAGGTACCAATATGATTCTATCATAGTCCACATGGGCATTAACAACCTGAGGCATACCTTCCTGGAACATATAAAAAGAGACATTGCTGATCTCTCTGAATATGTGTCTTAGGCAGGTATAGGCCTTGCATTGAGCAGCTGTGTTGTCTTTCCAGGGTGATTCAATATTTTTTTAACATTGGAGGACATGTTTAACAGCTTAAACTGTAATGCCCCTTTCAACTCTGAGTTCACAACAACCTATGCAGAATTATAGGTTCATAGGTGTTTACTAGGATAATGACCACAAGGGCCTTTATAAGCCTAGCCATGCACCCCAAATTTCTGACAAGTTCTGATACCCTTGATAAGTGTAAGCATGGGCCTGGGAGGTGAACCAGTTGCAGGTTACCTGTGTCCATTAGAGACATAAGTGCCAAACTAGGGATGAATTTCCAGTCTCCCATCCAATTGTCCAAGTTGCATTTGAACTGGGTTAGGGAGGAACTCTGCTTCACATGGCTGGGGAGCCTGTTCCATAGATGGTATAGTCTTTGGGATACATACCTATCTCTCCAGCAGGTCCTATTTATATCATAGGCAAGGTTTAAGTCTTTAGAATGGGTAATTCTGGTGTTGTTTGTTTTGTGAATATGTAGGAGGTCTATTGAAGTGGGGTCTGACAATGTCCTGTACACCAGGCATAGATGAATTGTTCACACAGACCCTGTACAACCATATAAATGGCTACAGAGAGGCTGCTGTTCCTACTAGAAGTATGCCCAAGACAAACACTAAAAACAAACCACATTGATGGAATCCTAACCTTAATAGGGTATACAACAAAATGAAAAAAAGTCATGGCTAAAATCAGGAAGAGTTATTCCCATAATGATAAGACCTCTCTAATTAAGTTAAACAGGAAACTAAGAGGGTTAATTAAATCCAAGAAGGCCAATTAAAAAGTCAAGATACCCTCACAGGTTAAAGACAAACACAAGTCTTCTATAGTTTTGTCAGAAACCTCAAAGGCAACCCACATCAGTGTGCCAAGCTGGTGGCCAATGGTGCCACCTTCACTAAGCAAAGCAATATAGTGAATTTGCTGGTTGACAAATTCACCTCAAATTTCACCATCCATTCCCCCACTTCCTTCCAAGAAATACTTAGTAGCATAAGCCCCCCCCACAACTATTAACAAGGAGCAGGTCCTGACAGCACTCACTAAGGCCAAAAATACAGCCTCAGTGGGGCCCAACAATATATTGGGATGCTTTCTAAATGGCTGGAAACATGACCTATCAGTACCACTTAAACCACTTTTTAACTGTTGCCCCCAAATAGGCTTTGTGCCATGATAATGGAGGACTGAAATGGTTATCCCGCTTCACAATGTTAGACCACAAACTGACCATGATAACTAAAGACCTAGTAGTCTGAGTAGTCTAATATGCAAAGCCACGTAATGAATTATAATGGAAATCATCAACAAAGACATTGGCACACTTCAGGCACTGGACTCTACCCAATTTGGCTTTGTCAAGGGAAGATCATGTCTACAAAACATGGTGGACTTCTTTGAGAAAGTCACCAAGGCAATTGATGAAGGAAAAACAGTGCATACAACCTACCTGGATCTGGCTAAGGGATTCAACGTAATACCCCAATCAGGTATTGTTGACCAACTCATCAAAGTGGGCATAAACCCCTACAGAATTAGATGGATTGCCAGCTGGCTCATAGACAGGATTCAGCAAGTCAGGATTGATGATTCCACCTCCAGTGAGAGACCAGTCACCAGTGAGGTACCTCAGGTATCCATGCTGGGATTCTCCTATTTGGCATTTACAACCTGGAAGGAAAGGCTAATGTCAGGGGATTACTGCTGACCAGTTTCTCATATGAGTGCAAACTGGGAGCAATCATAGTTTACTCCATGACACAAACATCTTACAAGAGGGTCCAACACAGACAAATGACTGGTGCCAATGTCTGGGACTAAATCTCAATGCCAAGAAATACATTATAGTGCTTTTTTGGGAAAACTGCCACCCAGGCTAATTACTCCATTATTAAGACACCCCTAAGAGTTGACCCAGTAGTCAGGAATCTGGGAACATATGTAGACAGTAATCTGGCCTTTGACCAACACGTGGCCAAAGTAGAAAGAAAATCAGTCTGTGTCGCCCAGCTAATAAGTAAGGGCATGGCATCCATGTTCAAGGAAGTCACAGTGCCACTTTATTCAGCCCTTATCAGACCTATTCCAGGATCCTATCTGAAGAGCTAAGTGATCCTGGATAATCTCCAAAGAGGTGTTAGTGAACAGGTAGGGACAAAAGGTGGCAGTATTTTAATCTATATCAATAACAAACTCACCTCAAGACTAGTAAAACCTGATGATGCATTTGAGCTTCTCCACTTCCAGATTTCTATAAGTAAAGTCTCATATCATTTCTTTGCAAGCTATAGGCCATCCTCTATGACCCAAGAAACCTGCAACTCATACTTGGACTTACTGGAGGCCTTAACCATTCAAAACAATACCATATTCATGGACAACTTCAACTATCCTACTATAAACTGGGTTACTTACAACACCTCAAATTTATAGGCCAGTAGATTCCTGGACTTTGAAAACACAAACACCTTGGCCAGATATTACAAACGCCCATTAAGGGGGCAAATACTCTCAACCTGGTACTCACAAATATGAGAGAACACTGTACCACCCCCCACGCACACACACACACACACACACACACACACACACACACACACACACACACACACACACACACACACACACAAACACACACACACAGTGCAGTGCCCTTTATGGTAAGATCAGACCACATAACTGTCTTCTTTGTAATAAAAACCAGTTCTATGACATTGGGTAACCTTATAACATATATGAACTATTTTAAAGCAATCTGTGATAACTAGTCAAATTTCAAGCTCCAGAACTTGAGAACACAGCTGCTTTCAGAATTGTTCACAGATACCCTGTACAGTCATATCAAGAAATGCATAGAGACAGCTGTGCCTACCAGAAATAAGTCCAAAACTAACTCAAAAGACAAACCACCTTGGTGGAATTCAAACATAAACAGGTTGTAAAATAAAGGAAAAAAGTCATAGCCAAGATTAGGAAGTGCTATTCCCAGCAAAGTAAAAACACTCTCATCAATCTAAACAAACAACCAAAAGAACAAATTAAGTCTCCTGTATCAAGATTGGATGTAAAGATAGCCTCCCAGGCAAAGGATAACTACAAAGCATTCTTTAGCTATGTTTGAAACCTCAAAGGTAGCACACATCAGTATGTGCAACTTATTGAAAATGATGCCATCTACACAGAGCCATAAATTATAATAAATCTCCTGACTGACAAATTCAGCTCCAATTTAACACCCTCCCCCTTTCCCCAGCTGCCTTCAAGGAAATATCATCAAACATAACCCTTAAAATTTTCCATAGAGAGAATGGCCTAGATGCACCCTCTAAGGCCAAAGGCACTGCATCAATGTATCCCAATAATGTCCCAAGATACCTCCTAAATAGGCCGAAACATGGCCTGTCAGGAATACTGGAGTCACTGGTTTAACGATATCTTTAGCCATAGCCTACAGACAAGCTTTGAGTAAGCCATGTAAATGGAGAACTGCAACAGTTGCCCCTCTGCCCAAGGGCAGGCTATCATGTACTCCAGGAATTACAAACCCATAAGGTTGACTAGTCTCATATGCAAAGCCATGGAATGAACTATCACAAAATGATTAATAAGGACATAGAAAACATGAAACACTGGATCCAACCTAGTTTGACTTTGTCAAGGAAAGATCATGTCTACTCACCCTGGAAGACTTCTTTGAGAGGGTAATCAAGGAAATGGATGAGGGCAAAACATTACAAACTGCCTACTGTGAGTGACCTGGATAAGATATTTGGTACAATATAACATTCAAGCATTGTAAACAAACTCAGATATAAACATAAACCTCTCTGCCAAGTGCTGGATAGGCAGCTGACTCGCAGATAGGATCCAGGAAGTTATTATAGGAGAGACCACCGACACAAGTAAATTGGACACTAGCAGAGTCCCTTAGGGCTGTGATCTGCTCCTTTTAGGCATCTACATCTCAGAAGTCATGGTCAATGTCAAGGGCCTCTGGCTAACCAAGTTTGCAGGTGAGTGCGAACTACAAGCAGTCATAGAATGCTCCCCAAGACACTAACATCTTATAGGAAGGACTAACACAGACAAATGGCTGGTGTCAAAGTCGCAGCTTAAAACTCAATACCAAAAATCGCATAATGGTACCCTTTGAGAACTCAGCCATCCTAGGAATTTACCTCATTGATTACACACCCTTAAGAACAACATCATTAGTCAGGAATTTAGATACATTTGTACATAGTAATCTGGCTTTCAATCAATGTGTGTTATAATCAGTAATGAAATCATTCCATGTTGCTAAGCTTATGAGCAAGGGCATGGCATCTAGGTCCATAGAAGTCATCATTCTACAGTATTTGGCCCTAATCAGGATCATCATTGAGTACAATGCCTCCTTCAATATGTACCTGACTAGGCACATGCAACAAATGGAAAGTCGACAGATGTTCCTCACAAAAGGAACACAGGGCATAAACAACGTGCCTTATTCAGATCACCTCCAAGCTCCATCTATATACTCTGTTTCTTAGAGACTGTTGAGGGACATTCTATGCCTGGCTTACAAAGCATCCTTGGATCCCACTGAGATGAAGTTTTTGCATATCTGCAAAATGAAGAACATCAGAATTACTTGATCTAGGGATTTAAACTTGGCTTGTGACATAAATAGGACACACTGGAGGGACAGAAATGTGTCTCAGAGAATTTTCCTTCTCTGGAACAGGCTTCCTATTCATGTGAAGCAGAGCTCTTCCCTGACCCTATTCAAGAGAAACCTGGACCAGTGGATAGGAAATCAGAAGTACACCCTGGGTCAAGCATCTATGTCTCTGATGGACAGAGACAGCCTGTAAATCCTGCCCTAGCTTACATATATCCCTCAAAGTAACCTCTAATGCACATAGACTTGCAGGATGTAATTGAGGTGCTTGGCTAGGTTTATAAAGGCTCAAGTGGTTGTTAGCTTAGTATACACCTATGAAGCAATTCTCCACCCACCAGGACATCTAAAGCCAACAATGACATCTGTTACCAAGAGTCACCGCTGATAGCTTTATTCCACAATTCAAGGAGTACCAGATCTGTCCAATCTGCCCTTCCACCTAAATCATCTAGATGGCCCAGCCTTTAGCCTACCTTTCCATTTGTCACCCATCTAGCAATAAGGGATTCCCATTTTATTTATCTGTGTTGGTAGAAGCTAAGGGGAACATTAGATAGACATTTTAACTGTAGCTGCTTAAAGAGCTGTACATACAACATTTTATTTACAGACTTCCTTTATACAGTTGACAACCCCGCAATCCATACTGGATACTTAGTGAAATTTTTTTCTGCTCGGGCACAGTATCGACTAGCTGCCAACCAAGGATCTAGATGTACACAGAATGCCACATTCATAAATCCCTTCTCTGAAGATTTTGCATTTCTACATAACTACTATCTTTTTAGTGCTAACAACAATCTCTTATTACATATATAAATTATCAGGAGCCTGTCACATCGTTGAAGGTAATTTCTGAGAGTCATCTTTAAGTGAAAAGGTTACACTTAAAACAACTATAAGCAAACATTGGATTTTGCTCTTTGCCTGCTGTTATACTACTGCAGAATTAGTATATATAAGTTAAGAGTTTGACAAGGTTCTTTAACACTCAAGAGGTCAATCATTGGAAGTTCCTACAAGGAGAATTGTGGGGAGGGCTTTTCCCTTGCAGAAAAACTTTGTTTCATATTCGCTTAAAGTGCCTTTCATCATGTTTCAGTATGACAGCACTTACTAAAATTGTCTTCAGGAAGTCAGCTTGATTCCTACAATTTCTATGTTAAAATTCTTTCAAGTGTACAGCACATCTTATCCATTTCACTGAAATTTATTTTGCATTAAACAGACAATACAACAAACCAATAAATTGAGCATTTTTAGTTAGAACCTTCAGATATCCCTCACCCAGACCAGTCTGATGTCTTGCTGCTTACAGAAACACCGAGACTTACATTACATTTAAGACATCAGGTAGCAAAAAAAAAAGAAAGTTATATAAAAATACTCAGAAACACTTTTTCTGTTATCTCACTCTAGCCATACTACTTATATACCTTAAAAGCTCAGTAAGCACAATTACCTTAAGAAATACAACTCCCATAATTCCTCATGCTCTATAAAAAAAAAAAAAAGCAATGTATACATATTATTATAGTGCAGTACGTAGAATGATGAAGTGTAACATTTGAGCTTTATTATTAGCTGACTCAAGAAGTTCTCATTTAAAGTTATATACTGGATTTGTATATAGATATAGGAACAAAACACCTAAAAATTGCAGATTAAGGTAGTAGCATTTGAAATAAAAGGTATATGTAATGCCATACGCTCCAAAGCTGGCCACAGAATTTGCTGGACGAGCCAATAGATTTTGCTGGAGATCCGAGTTCTTTGCTGGAGGAAACAATTATACCTGGGGGCTTTCAGAACCCTGTAATTCATGTTTTATTAAATGCTCTGCAGTGAATTTAACAACAGTCTTGAGCATTCTTGCAACATTTTGATGCATACATGTTATGGGAGCCACTCAGAAGTATGGAAGCAGTTTCTGCAAGTGCAATTAACACAAAATAATTTTGTTGAAAAACACTTTTGCTGCAATTTGTACTTTTTCCCACTCTTGTATACCCTAGAATTGGTATATACATGCCTTTGTTGTTGGGGATATATCCCTTGAGTGGAGTTTGTTGAAAGTGGTTTCAATTATTTATTTTTATAATAATTGCACTCTATGAACATTCCTTCTGCAAGATGACAGTTCCATGTGATGTACTGGACCACTGCTATTTCAGTTTTACCATTATATTTTCAAATCTGTATGTTCCATTACATCAATGTAAAAATGTTTAAAATAAACTATCTTACTTTGCCTTCCATTGTTTATTTTGTACAGCTGTCCCTTCCATTACTATGCTAAACTGTGGCGAGTTCTGAATACTTCTGTGGGAAAGGTAAAGTAACAGACAGGAGCTGCAAGTACTTGTAAAATAAAACAATATGATTTAGATAATCTCACCACTGGGGATTTCAAGTAATCTAAATGAAAACATTCAGTGTTGCCATCAGATTGGACCACCAGAAGCCAGAGTTCTTGACACAAGTAGTAACCTTTAAAGAACCCACAGGTCGCCAACATAAACTATAATAAAACATGCTAGGATTTTAACATGAATAAATCAGCAGAGGTGTCACTTCTTTTGAAGTGTCACTATAAACAAGGAATATTTCAACAGCTAAAAATGAAACTTATCAACTAAACCTGTCTAAAGACAGAAGACATGCAGTGACTGGCATGGCACAAAGATTGAAACAAGCGCCAGAAGAACTACAGGCACAATTTATATATATATATATATATATATATATATATATATATATATATATATATATATATATATATATATATATATATATATATATATATATATATATATATATATATATATATATATATATATGGTTCCACTTGAAAACATTGAAATTCCAGAACATCGAATGTCATATGGTTGAGACCATATCATCGATATTTCGGAACATCAAAGCTTTCAAGTGAAACCAAAAAAAAAAAAAAAGAACTTTTAAAACAAGTGTATGCAGGGGGGCAAACCCCCCCTGCACACCCCCCCTACTTTAATATACCAACTCCGAGATTGCGCTACAATGGGGTAAAGGGAAATCTCCATTTTAGCACTATATGCAGAAGTGCTAAACAGGAGATTTCCCATACCCTGTCTGCAGTGCCATCACAGAGATGGCACATTCACAGACACAGTGTGCAGGGCACCTTGCTGTCCTGCAGAAACACTAGCTTTTCCCCTTTTTTACTTACCTTTTTCTTCCCCTTGACAACATCGATGTTCTAAACACTTGATGATATGGTCTCAACCATATGAATTTTGATGGTTTAGAATTTTGATGTTTTCAAGGGGAACCATATGTATATAAAGATATATATATATATATATATATATATATATATATATATTTTTTTTTTTTTTTTTTTTGCCCCATTGGCTTACCGCATTACCTAGAACCACCCCAGCTGATTTTGCAGCCTTTCAAATCCCAACAACCAAATGTGGCTGCATGTTCCTCATAATGTAAGACTACAGTACAGCACTTTTGTGAGACTGTCAAACAGCTGGCCCACGCAGTGCTAGTACCAGAATTTAAAACACTATCAAGGCACTACAAAAACGCATACAAGTGTCATGTTACATCAGCAATAAACAATACATCATACAACCCAGATGTCTAATTCTCTAATATATTATTTAATGACTCCACTGCCGATATCTATAGCACTGTGGAAAATGTCTAACATCACTATAATACAGCACAAAGAAAGTTTTTAAGCATTTTAAAAACTCTTAAGATGTACTATCAATGCTCTTAATAACTGGTGCTTCATAACTATATCAGGGTTTTGTCAGGTGCAGTTCACCACAATTTCTATTTGATTTTGAAAAAGATGGTTAAGATTTGTGACAATATCTGAATTGTCTGTATGATCAGTATACTGCCACATTATCCAAGTAAAAATAATAACAAATTAGAAAACAAGTTGTATCAATAATAAAACGTGGATTCAGAAACACAGTCTAATAAATATTATATATTTGCATGCATGTGTGTATCTATGTGTGTTTATCTGTATATATGCTTACAGATAAGTAGATAGCTATAGATATAGATATAGATGTAGATGTAGATGTAGATGTAGATATAGATATAGATATAGGTATAGGTATAGGTATAGGTATAGATATAGATATAGATATAGATATAGATATAGATACATATATAGATATAGATATAGATACAGATACAGATATAGATATAGATATAGATATAGGTATAGGTATAGGTATAGGTATAGATATAGATACAGATATAGATACAGATACAGATACAGATATAGATATAGGTATAGGTATAGATATAGATATAGATACAGATACAGATACAGATACAGATACAGATACAGATGTAGATATAGATATAGATGTAGATGTAGATGTAGATGTAGATGTAGATGTAGATATAGATGTAGATATAGATATAGATATAGATGTAGATGTAGATGTAGATATAGATATAGATATAGATATAGATATATTGTGTCTGGCAGTTTGTGCAGTGAGTTAAAGGTATGAGCTGATGGTACAGAGTTTGATTCTCTCAGCTTTCATTTGTCTACTGTGTAATCTTAGGTTGATAGGTTCATAGATATGTACTAGGCTAATGGCCCTGGAGCCTATATAAGCCTAGCCCAAGAAGATTCCTTGGCATCATGCCACCCAAAGTTAGTTCCCAGTGCCCCTATCAAGCAAGGCCACCGAAGAGATCCCCAGGGTGAACTTCCTATTGCCCATTCACTCATCAAGATTTCTCTTAAAGAGGGCCAGTGAAGTGCTCTGCTTGACATGAATGGGAAGTTTGTTCCAGAGTATGGGAAGTCTCTGGGTTAGGAACCTGTCTCTCCAGCATGTTCTGTTTATTGTGATAATGTGGTTTAGGTCCATGGAGCATGTGGCATGGAGGGATTTTGGATTTCTTTAGGTGTAGCATATCTAGCAGCTCTTGGTCAGACATGGCTTTGTAGGTCAAGCAGAGATCGCCTCTAAGTAGTTGATAAGAGACAGAGTATAGCTGGAGTTTTTTGAGTCTGTCCATATAGACCATGTGTCTAAGGCCTAAGATCCTCTTAGTGAGGTATTTTGTGGCCTTTCCAGTTGTTGTAAGTGTCTAGTGAGGTGCATATCAAATGGGCCGTTGTATTCTATAATAGGTCTAATGAGGGATGAATAGAGAAGGATTATGATGTTTGTCTTCCTGGATGAGAAACCTTTTGTAATGAGATGTGCCTCATAGAAGGACTTTCCAACTGCAGTAGAAATATGGTTATCAAAGGAGAGGTTGCCGTCAACCTGTCTCCCCAGGTCTCTTATCACACCTTCGGTGTTTAGTGGACTACCACCTATGTGGTAGTTCATGGGCACCGAATTTTTCCCAATGGGAATGACAATGCACTTTTTGGCATTGAGCTTTAGGCCATGGTTCTGGCACCAGTCGTTGGTATCAGTGAGGCCTTTTTGTAGAATGTCTGCATCAGTTGGAAGATCAATAATGGCTACCATTTTGCAATCATCTCCGAACATGGCCAGCCTGAGTCCCTTTGTGTTGGCTTGAATGTTAGAGAAGTAGATGCCAAATGGGAGAGGACCTAGGACCGATCCCTGTGGGACACCCTTGTAACTGGTCGGTAGTCATATTTGGTGTCCACTACTTTCACAGTGTGTGTTCTTTCAGTGAGCCAGATGGCAACCCATCTTATGACATAGGGATTTATGCTTAGTTTAGTGAGTCTATCTATGATTCCTGATTGAGGGATGGTGTCAAAGGCCTTGGCAAAATCTAGGTAGCTTGTGTGAACTACCTTGCCATCATCCACAGCTCTGGTGACAGACTCGAAGAAGTCTATCAGGTTGAGCAGGCATGATCTACCTTTCATAAACCCAAACTGCATGGGATCCAGAGATTGAAGATTCCCTATGTCCTTATTTATAAGGTCCATGATGATGCCCTCAATAGCCTTACGTATCAGACTTGTAAGACTAATGGGGCGGTAGTTCCCAGGGTCTGTAATCGCTCCCCCTTTGTGGAGTGGGATGACTGTAGAAGTGCACCATTCGGTAGGAACAAAGCCTGAAATGAGGCTGTGATTGAACAGGGTACTTAGGTGTGGTGCCAGTTCACTTTGTAATTCATGTAGAATACAGCCAAGAATATTATCAGGTCCCATGGAAGCTGTATTCTTGGCTTTGGACAGTGTGGTTTTTACCTGTGTAGCTATGATAATAGGGACTTGGCATTCATCAGGTATTGTGATAGGTCCTTTGGGGGTGAAAGGGGGGTAAAGTTCGCACTGAAGCTGTTGGTTAATATGTTGGCAATATCAGTTGGTTCTGTATATGTATTTTTATTGTGCTGTAACTCAAAGCAGATCTGAGTATTATCATGTAGATTCTTGACATAACTATAGAATGCCTTGTCGTTGCCTTTAGAATCTGCAGCAATTTTGTTTTCATAGCTAGCTTTAGAGGATTTGATGATGAATCTCAGTTTTTTGCTGGGACTAACAAGGGAGTTTTTACAGTCTTGAGAATTCACCCTCTGCAACCCTTTTTTCCTTCTGTTGTAGAGTTTGTTTATGGTGGGGGTCACCTCCTGACTGGCTTCCTTTTTTTGGAGGAGAGCATCTTGGTTCTGTTTGATATGGCCCGTTCCATGCACTTGTGTATGTGCTCTTACAGTGCATTGGTGTATGATTCAGCAGTCATACACCTATTTTTTTTATTTGCATGGGTATCATGAAGTTAGCCACCTCTGTTTTTAGAAGCCCAGAATTGGCTTTGGAGAAGTTTTTTACAGTGCTTTTCTTTGGGGGGGAGGATGAGGGTGGGATGTAGATATCCATGATGAATAGCTTGTGGTCAGATCTGACCAGGGAGGAGTTGATTACTGGTGTAGAGCAACAGTCGCCTATGTTAGTAATGACTAGGTCAAGGATGTTTCTTCCCCTGGTGGGGGTAAGAATGAGTTGATTCAGGGAGTTGGAATTAATGAATTCCAGAAAACATTGAGCAAGTGTGTTGGTACATGAATAATTTTCCCAGTTAATGGAGGAGTAGTTAAAGTCTCCCAGTATAAGGGCATTAGGTTGTACCCTCATATTTTCCAGTGTGTTTAGGAATGTGGAGTGGGAGTCTTGGGACATACTGGGTGATCTATAGCAGGCTACAACCTGGATTGTAGTTTTACCCAGTGAAAGTTGTACCTGAAGTATTTCTGATGCGTTATGTTGGGCTACTAGTCTGGAGGTGTGTATATCCTTTATGAATATGGAGACACCACCGCCTTTATTGCTTCGGTCCAGGTTTAGGGGCCGAAAGATGTGGTATGAATTATAGCCTGATAGTGCTGGGGTGCTCCCCGAAGCCTTGAACCAGGTCTCAGTCACTGCGCAGATGTTGATGTTCTCCATTTTAAGGAGTGCTTCAAGTGAGTGCATTTTGAGATTTAGATTTCTAGCATTGAGTAGCATAACCCTCAGATTTTGTTTGCTTGTAGCTATTATGGTGGTAATATTGTCTTCAGGACATTGCCTAACAAAGGCACTATATGGGTGGCAAGAGCATTGGCCAGTATCTGGAATCCCTGGGGTAATATGTGCAGGCCATCTCTGGTGAAGCATCAAGGTCTGCCGATCATGTCATCCCAAGCAGACAGATATTGGATCCCTTAGAATTACACCAGAAACTTAGACAATTGTTGAAGTCAATCATTTTCTGCTTGTACTGTGGTATCATTGTGGGTGATGGTAGGATGCTACTCAGAGCTAGGGTCATACCTGCCTGGGTTACAAGATCCAAGAGCTCCTCTGTCTCTTTTCATGTAATCCACGGAGGTACATCTCAGGTCATTCACACCAACACGGACAATGACAGAGTCATATTTGTACCTGTTGTGGATTGACCTAAGTGCAAGCATTATGTGGCAGATCCTGGCACCCCAACAGGCAGCTAACCATAACTTTCTCCTTATTCAACCTAGTGAGTGGGACATCAGTGTGCCTTACTACTGAGTCACCTATGCCTAGTGTATTGGGCAACTTGTTTTGCCTTATGGGCTTTGGTTGAGTGGCACACTGTTTATGTGAGCTATGTGTCTCATGCTTTATGCTGGAATGCGGTGGTTGTTGCATTTCTGTCTCAGAGGTCTCTATTGTTTGGGCAGACTTTTATTGAGACTGTCCATGAAAGTAGGTGTGTGTTTTAGGTGTGTGTTTTGTGTTACTATGTGATGGTTGTGATGCTGTAAGTTCTGGAGGGCTATGTGTTGAATGTGGTGTGGTGTAGGTGTTAACCTTCTCCTCCTGACTGGCTAATCCAGTCCTGGTTGGAGAGTGCTTGGCTTCCAATTTGGCTATATGTGTGCATCTCTCATAAGTCATAGTGTTGGGAGGTAAGAGGAGAGGATTGTCTGTGTACATGAGGTAGTTGCTACATTGCCTCAGGATGCCCAAGTTCACCAGGTTGACAGGAGAAATCACAGGGAACTGACCTGTAGACATGCCTGGATATAAGCTCAATATATTAAATACTGAAGCCTTTTACAGGAAAAATGTCACTCAAACTGTCTGAGTCTGTACAGAGCACTGCCAAGCATTTGAGGGGAAACTAATATGTAGATCCTGAAAATTTAAGGATGAAATATTTAAGCAGATATTCTAAAGTAAGGAAGAAATCAAGCAGTACTTACTGAAAATAAAGAATTAGCTTGTCAAGAATGATGAATAGAGGGGAGTCACGTGAATGGCTACTGCTTGGCTACAACTAATGCTGGTTTCAGCACAGCTTCACTCTGTTGGGATACAATACTCCTTTCCTTCTTCTCTCACCAAAAGCAAAAATCTAGCACCAATCTCAGGAAGAGAAGCAGGCCATGGCCTGTTTGGTGATCCACAGTCTTGTTCCAGATGTTGCAAGGGTCTGCAAGCTTGTAGCCTTCTTCTGGTAGGTGCCTTGAATAGCAACCAGACCAATCAGGTACATTAAGCACAGACACTCACTCTCCAAGTACAAAAAGTCAGGAATCAATGCACTCTGCTCCTACTCTCACCAGGATCAGAATATAAGCGCAGATTCCAAGCTGTCACCTATAAAGCAGTTATTAAGCTGTCTGGTGATCAGCACTCTCCAGGAAATAATATAACTGCACTCTTTCTCTCATCAGGAGAAAACAGAAGCACTAATCCCAAGATGACTACTGAGAGGCAGAATTTGGGCTCACCAATAACTGGTGTTCTTGCAAGTTACATTACTCCTGGGCTGTCCTTGAAATGGGACTGTATGTCCAGTGTGCCTACCTTGTTAACAAATGGTATATGTTTATATATCTATGTATATATATATATATATATATATATAGTGGGGGATGGATGTAATTCAGAATATCAAAGTACTGCAGCATCAAACTTCAAAACATCAATCTAAAAGATCAAAAGTCAAAATACCAGAAAAAAAAAAAAAAAAAAAAATATATATATATATATATATATATATATATATATATATACCGACTTTGAGATCTCACAGCAGCAGGGCAAAGGCAAATGCACACTACCCTCTGTTCCATGACCTCCCACAGAGTAATGCCAGCAGAAATGATCATATGATTATTTGATCACATCTTCTGGCATTATAGGCATTCAATATTATGAACATTTGACTATTTGGAGTGCTCTTCTCTCTCTCTCTCTCTCTCTATATATATATATATATATATATATATATATATATATATATATATATATGTATATATTTATACACACACACACACATACATGTATATATATATATATATGTATTATATATCTATATATCTATATATATATATATATCCTTCCATGAGTTGACCAAACTTCAATCTGAGGTCTTGGACTCATTATTGCTTACTTCTCAAGATTATTTCTTGATAATATCCTACTAAGGGCCACCTACCTCTTCATATCTGTCAACTTCTGACTGATCGTAAAAAGAAGAGTCCTTTAGAAGTGATCCCTGCCTTTAGTTATCACTGCTCAGTTTATATTCATTACGCACAATTTATGGTCATTCTCAGATGTTACTGAGACCAAATCTGGCTCATTTCATGGATGCTGGGGTACATCTATTACTTTTATTTTTCATAGGGTGAGGGGTCTGTCGTCTTTTACCATCTTTGCTCACATGCAAACTAAAGTCTGAGCAGGATAGATTTGTTAAAAATTCTATCCATGTACACATGGGTGATTTCCATCTCATGTTGTGCTCTTCTCATCCACATAATTTTGTTTCCCATCTCTTTCTTTTAAGACATTTGAACATCTAACTAATCTGAAAAAGTATTTTGTTACCACTAAGTGATCACCAGTAATAAATGGGGAATACATTATGATATGCCAGATTAGTGGGTTAAAGGATTGTCTTCTTCAGTAACTCTCTGGATATTAATCTGCCAACAATTTTAATATATGTACAGCAAGAAAACTTCACCTGCAGGCTGAGACAGTCACTGTTTCGCATTGAAAGAATGAAGATTATACAAAAGATGTCTGGGATACAAGTTAAGACACCTGAGTTTCACCATGTGCACTTGATCAGTTTGAAAAAGAAGCCCCGATGGTCTATCAAGAATCAAAACAAACTTCTGCTCCAGAAAACAAATAGTATCCTGGTCTCTCATAGATCAGATTCTGAAAGAGATGTGGCAGTATAGTGGACAGCCTCCACCCTGCTATGATGTTATCCAGTTTTGTTAATGTGGCATGATTTGGATTGATTTTAAGATGAGGAAGATGGTAATAACAGTATGCGAAAGAAACAGACCTACCCTTAGTAAAAATGCCATTCAGAACACACCACATTATGCCTTCAGAAGGTAGTATGATTTTCAAACATTCTATCTTAAAGAATATAATAATGTACCACATTACAACATCAACAAGTAACGTGATTCAGAGATATTCTGTGTTAATGAATCTTACTACCAACTGTGGTGCAGGCCACACAATTTTAACCCACTCAATTACCCTAGCATGATCCAAAACCATTGGAAACCACAGAACCACATGTATGTCAACCATCATTCAACAAATGCTATCATGCCTCTAGCAGTAAAACTTACACAGTGGGTGGCATGCTGTTAATGGAATGTGGGTGTTGTTTTCTTCTAACTGTTACTCTATCATCTCTTTTAGTTTTTTATTTTCACCTGAGCCAGATCTGTCTTCCCTTGCTCTACACTATGACCATGGCTACTGTTCTCTGCATAATCGAGACATGACTTACCATGTTTTACAGATAAAGCAGGGACTCCCAAGTATAAATGTATGTGCTTCACAATGAAAATATACACAATTAGAAAACTAAATGAAATTTAGATTAGTCAATATTCCTTCAGTGGTGCAGATATAATAAGAGAACTTGAGGGTTCTCTGCAAGGGATGTCAGCAATATATCTCCCTCTCTCCCCAATTAGCTTGCCTCCTCCCTTAACCCTGCCAGTACTATTTACTTAAGCCATAGTGAAATTCCTCAGTCTGAAAATCATTAGTCAAACTGAATATTCTGTATTACACAAATTACTTAATTTTTAGGGTAGATTCTCATCAGTGTCTAGAATTCTAAGAACAAGCAATTAATAAGTGTGTGCAAACTTACCTAAGGGATTGTTTTTTTTCTTTTTCCCACACTAAGATCATGGTCTTCCCACTCTGTTTGTCCTCACTAAGCTTGGACTCACTCTGGTCCCCTACTCTACCCCCAAATCCTATCCACCTACTACATCTACGTATTTATAGTTAACAATAAACCACAACCCAACAACAATTATCCAATCACAATTTCTTTCCTATCAAGATGTTCTATACACCATCTCCTAGATTGGTTTTTCTTTTACCTCTAACCTTTAGCCAACTCACATTTTAAACTTAGCCCTCCCCCACTCTCTCTTTGCTCCACCCCTACATTAACAACCATGTTACTCCTACATACAACTCTATCTTACTTATCTTAACTTACCATGGCACCTCCTACCTAAATCAAAAACTCTCATATATCCACTCACTAACAAATCCAGTCCCTACTTTACGCATCACCAATTTTCCTAGTATTGTCATATCATCACACATTTATAATAGCTCCGTTATGGAACTATTTACTTTCAAATACACCCATACACACGTATCACCATACCTACACCATAAACTATCTAGGATTCTATGTAAAATCTATTCTAGGATTCTATGTAAAATCACACACCTATTTCTGCATATATCAACTCAACTCAAAGTAAATGGGGACATACACTGCAACCCAGGCCCCCATATTCCACAACAAAAGTCACTGAGCAACAATCTGACTCATAACATCATCAGTCTGATACACAATACTTCTAACGTTTTAATCTTAAACATAAATCTTAGAAGCATCCTAAATAAAGTTCATGAATATCATGCAGCCCTTGCCCTTTACTCTCCAGATCTAGTAATCCTAATAGAAATTTGGCTTAAACCACACATAAAAGATACAGAAATCCTTATGCAAGACTATAATATACATAGATGTGATATATTACATAATTGAGGTTGTGGCATAAAAATTGTGTACAAAAATGCACTTAACTTGGTAAATCTCGAGTATACACCCCCAGAACCCTCTGATTCAGAAATACTTATCTCTCATCTCAAACTTAACTAAAAAAAAAAAACATAATAATTATTGCAACATATATACTATCAGGAAATAACCAGTCCACAGTTGAAAACCTTCTGTGCTGGATAACCTCCAAAGTTAATCAAGAAACCATTATTATGGGAGATTTCAACTTGGACTGGTACACTTGCTCTTCAGAAAACCCATCCAACTTCTTAAACTTGTATGGTTTCTCCCAAATTATACTCTTCCCAACTAAAGTAGATAAAAACAGTAACAAGGACACTATCCTATACAGGACCTTAACAAATAAGCCCAACCTCTGCCAACATGCTGGCTGCCTCCCAGACAGTCAGAGTGATCACATGCCCACTTACCTCATTGGGCTTCGGTCCTCCACTCCAAAAAAAATTATATTCAAACTTATCCTCAACAAAAGAAACTTGTCTCCTGAATTCTTCAAATCCCTCCTACAACAATGCAGCTGGTCTCCATTAAAACAACTCTTTCTAGACTCAGCAGTTCTGCACTCCAATAAAACATCTCACCGCATTTTAAATAATCTTGCCCCACTAAGAAAAATGTGTGTTAAATCAAAACGACTACCATGGCTAGCTAAGGTAACCAAGCAACTCCTCAAACAGAGAGACAAAGATTGGTCCCAGTATCAAGAGACCAGAAACCAAGCCTCCCTACTCACCTATCAACAACTGAGAAACATAGCCAAAAAACAAATCCAAAAGGATAAAAAGTCATACTATAGCACAATACAACAAAAACACCTAAACAGCCACCAGGCATTTTGGGCATCCATGAAACAACTGCTGTATCCAGGTCAATGCATCATGACATTTCCTACCACTTCAAATTCCTCTTATAGCACAGCCACCCGATTTAATTCACACTTCATCAACTCTGTACTATTCCTCACAAAAAAATAACAATACTTCCTTATCAGTTCCTACATGATCCCCACCCAGCTTTAATTCATTCTCTATCAAACCAATTCAAACCAAAACCACCAAACAACTTCTAAATAAATGAAAACCCACATCCCTTGTTGCTGACCTCTGCCCAAATGAATTTCTCAAATTGGCAGCAGACACCATCTCATATCCCATCTTTGTCCTAATCAAGCATTCCATTTCTGTGCATTTCCAAGGTCTGAAATATCTCTCATATCATCGTCTTGCACAAATGTGGCTCCTAAACTGACTTATCTAACTACAGACCCATTGCCATATTCCTCTCACTAGCCAAAACTTTTGAAAAATTCACACACAAGCAACTCCTAGACTATATACTAAATAACAACCTTCTCTCTAACTCAGAACATGGCTTTAAACCCAAACACAGCACCACTACTGCCTTAATTACCTTTACCAACACCGCCAACCAGCTTAGAGACAATGGTCAAATGGTCTCATCCATTTTGATTGACAAGTCTAAAGCTTTTGACACGGTACCCCACAAAATACTGCTTAACAAATTAGTATCCCTAAACCTTTCCCAGACTATCCTAACCTGGTTCCACAGCTACTCAACTGACCAACAGCAAGCAGTGAAGTGGTAAAACAAACTATCTCCTCCTCTAGCCATCTCTGTAGGTGTCGCTCAAGGGTCTACCCTAGGTCCTCTGCTCTTCTCTATATTCACCATCAAACTCTCCACTGCTACCAACCTAGCCTCGATCATACAATATGCTGACGACTTCTCCCTCATATGTTTAGCTCCATCCCTTCCAGACCTCCTTGAAAGATTGCAAAAATCGTTCCTAGACATTGAAAAATATCTCTCAGACTACCAGCTAATACTCAGTTCAAACAAAACAAAACTAATGGTCTTCACTAAAACCTTAACACAAGAAAACCATCCCCCTTTGTTATCTACTCCACTAACAAAACCAAAATAGAACCTGTCAACCACACAAAACTTCTTGGAGTCACAACTGATAACTCCATAAGATTTGAAAAAACACTTAGCATCATCCATAAAAAAGGTGCACTTTAAACATGGAGCTCTCTACAGAGCCAATCCCTATCTCACCAACCACCAGAGTCTCCATAGCTAGACCACATCTCCTCCTCACCTTGCTATACTCCTCTCTCATACTTACTAAGCTCACAAAATCTGACTCAAAGAAATTAGAGGCCTGCTGTAATAAAATAGCCAGATTTGCCCTGAGTTATCCAAATAGAACTTACCATTGCTCTGCTTTATGAGAGCTAAAATGGATCAAACTACCCAAGCTACTTTCCTTAAAACAATTAATGGTTGCCCACTCCATTGTTTACCATTCACAAAACTGTCCAGCACTCAAAAACGTATTACTACCATACACCAACAGCAGAACCCCAATATCCTCTGAAAATTGCTACTAAAAGTCTCAAAAGCCAACAATAACTTTGGTGAGTCTCTTTACTCCAACAAAAAAAAGGATCTGAAATATTATCCTAAATCTAAACCTGCGAAGCATAGTCAACAAAGTTCAAGAATTACATGCCACCCTACCTATTATAACCCCAGTATTGCTGTTTTAATGGAAATCTGGTTAAAATCACACATTACTGACAATGAAATTACACCACCTGGTTACAATATTATTAGAGCAGATAGGAAGGTAAATAGAGGTGGAGGGGTAGCAATCTTATTTAAGAGCAGTCTCACACTTTTACCACAAAGCCTAAACATAGATAACTTTGAAAACATAGAAATCCTATCTACTAAACTTCAGCTTAACCAAAACAAATTCATATCTATTATAGCTACCTATGTCCCACCCAGAAATAGCATCTCCACTATAGAGCACATCATCCAGTCCATATCAAATTCCATAGCCCAAGGAACTATCATTATGGGTGACTTTAATACAGACTGGACAACTTGTAATTAACATAACCCTAACAATCACATCAACCTCTATGGCTTCACACAATTCATTCAAGCTCCTACACTGTCAATTTATACTGGATTGGACACTAACCAACAAACCTCAGAATTATCAGATTAGTGGCTGCTTACCTGATAACCTTAGTAACCATATGCCAACCTATATATTGATAAAAAACATCAATACTGTCAAGCTCACCACCTAACGCCAAATCTACAGTAAAAAAACTTTAACCTCCAAGACCTAATCAATACCCTAAAAAAATGTAACTAGTCTCTATTAGAAAAACTGCCCCTTGATGCTGCTGTAAATTATTTCAACAGTACCTTCCTTGAAACTCTAAACAAATTGCTTCCCCAGGTCAATTCATATTAAGGCAAAATACACACCATGGCTAACTAACGATACCAGAATGCTCCTTAGGAAAAGAGACAAAGCTTGACAAACAGGGCTCACTAGTAAAACCCAAATCAAACGCATTGCATTTCAGCAAATTAGAAACAAGGCTAAACACCAAATCAACCTAGATAAAAAGGACTTCTACTATAACCTTCCACATAAACACCAGCATAACCCCCCACAATTTTGGAATACCATAAATGCCATTCTCCACCAGGACATTCCCCTACACCTTCCACTAACTTACCACACTCTCTTACTACGGTTGCAGAAAAATTCAATAAATACTTCACTGAAAGTGTACTATCTCTAATTAAACGTAATTCCACAGAACCATCACTAGATTCCAAACCTCTCAATATTAACTCCAACTCCTTCTCCTTTCAGCTTATTTCCACAGCTACCATTAAGAAACTACTCAAATAAATCAAACCCTCTTCAATAGCAGCTGACAAGTTACCAGCCAAATATCTAAAACTAGCAGCTGAAGCCATATCTTATCCAGTGTCGATCCTTATTAACAGGTTAATAGCAGAACAACATGCCCCAGCAGTATGGAAAATCACACAAATTATCCCCTTACACAAAGTGGAAATTCCACAGAGCTGACCAATTACAGACTGATCACCATTCTCTCTCCACTATCTAAACTCCTCGAAAGTTATATCCACTCCCAACTGATTCATTATCTTACCTTCAACAACATGTTCATGCTAGCAACATGTCAACATGGTTTTAGGCCCTCATCACAGCACCGCAACTGCACTCCTCTGTTTCACCAATACCATCAACCAAATCAGAAACAATGGTAAAATAGTCTCTGCAGTCTTTCTAGACATGTCCAAGGCCTTTGATATGGTGTCCCACCCCAAACTATTAAATACACTCTCCAAACTGAAGCTCAGCCCCTCTGCACTTCAGTGGTTCTGAAGCTATCTACAGGACCACCAACAATCTGTAAAATAGCTTAATGTCCTATCCTCCCCCTCTTCCCATCATACTAGGAGTACTTCAAGGCTCAATTCTTGGGTCACTACTCTTCACTATTTTTACAAACAACCTCCATAGTGCTACCCAACTGGCTTCAACTATCCAATATAAAGATGACATAACACTTATATGTGTTGCTAATAACCTGCAACACCTCCATGATATAACACAAAAATCATTCTCAGATATCAAGCTATGACTCTCTAACCATCAGCTCATACTCAACCCCAATAAAACAAAACTCATGATCTTCTAACCCACAAGATCCTCTCCACCCCAGCACCTTCTACATCACAACTAGGAATAATACTAAAATTAATGCCAATTCACAAACAAAACTACTAGTGTAATAATAGATAACAACTTAAGAGTTGACCTACATATAGCACAAGCAATTAAGAAAGTTCACAAAAATGGGTACTCTTTACAGAAATAAAAAGTATCTAACTAGCACCTCTAGGTTGCCATTGCTAGAACCCATCTTCTATCAACACTTCTGTATGCTTCCCCAATTCTCACCAACCTTAAAAAGACAGATTTAATTAAACTTGAAACATGTTACAATAAAATAGTTACATTTGCAAGTGACTGCCTACATCATGCCCACCCCTATCACTCCTTAAAAAAATCTCTCCTGGTTAGAACTCCCACAACTTCTACCCTATAACCAATTAACCTTAGCACACAAACTAGTATATCAAACCTGAAAAAACCCTGCCCTTCTAAATATTCACCAGCGCCATACCACAAATCGAAGTCTTTGGTCAACAATCATGTAGCAACAAGGTGGAATTCACTATCTCACAGCATCAGAACCAACACACCATCCCCAAATGATGTGGATACTCTACAAAAGGGCCTTACAGAAACAGATGTTTGGTGCCAGAGCCATGGGCTCAAGCTCAATGCCAAGAAATGTATTGTTATCCCCTTTGGGAAAAAACATGTATCCATGAATTGCCATATAGGTGGCAGTACACTAAACACAGAAAGTGTGATAAGAGACTTAGGGACACAGGTGGACAGTGGTCTCACCTTCGATAACCACATCGCCACAACAGTCAGGAAATCCTTCTATGTGGCACACCTCATCACGAAAGGCTTTTCATCCAGAAAAAAGGAGGTCATTGTCCCACTGTACTCATCCCTCATTAGACCCATTATAGAATACAACGCCCCATTTGGTATGTACCTCTCAAGACATCTGCAACAACTGGAAAGGCCTCAGAAATACCTCACTAAAAGAATCACAGGCCTAAAGCAGATGCCCTATGCTGACCGCCTTAAAAAACTCCAGCTATACTCTGTCGCATATCGTCTACTCAGAGGCGATCTCTGCTTAACATACAAGGCCATGTCAAACCCAGAGCTGTTGGACATGCTACATTTAAAGAAATCCCAATCCCTCAGAGCTACACGCTCCAGGGAGCTAATCCTTGTCATCACAATAAACAAAACATGCTGGAGGGATAGGTTCCTGACCCAGAGACTCCTCAGACTCCGGAATAGATTGCCCATACATGTCAAGCAGAGTGCCTCTTTAGACCTCTTCAAGAGGAACCTTGACGATTGGAGGGGAGAAAGGAAATTCACCCCAGGGATCACGTCAGTCGCCCTGCTAGACAGGGGTCCAGGAAAGTAAATAATGTGGGAAGAAATAGCCAGGGAATTGTTATGGCTAGGCTTGTATAGGCCCTAGGGCTGATAGCCTAGTACCAACCTATGAACAAATACCAACCAATTCTAAAAGATTCTTAAAAATTATCTTCATGACACCTGGCTTTGCTCCTGTACTACTCCAGGCTAACTAGTTGTAATACTTTCTATTCATAAGTTTTTTCTTCCCTGACCACCCCCTAGTCTGTGCTCTCTCTCATGTCTAGAGAATCTCTAACCTCATCCTTTCCTTTCAGTTTCCCCTACAAACCCTTCCTCAGCTTACATTGAGAAACTACAGTGTCTACACTGCAATAAGGAATTATATCAGATGACTGTAGAATATAAATGTCAGTTATAATAGCATAGAATTTAATTTCTGGTGTACTGTATGTCTTATATAGTTTTTGTTTAATTTCTTGTATAAGTTTTGTATAAATTCTTGTATAAGTTTTATATAATCTCTGTATGTGGAGCTTTTCTCCCCAGGCCTCAGCTGAAAATGGGTCTTATCCCAGTCAGGCTTTCCTGGAGAATAAATGTAAAATAAAATAAATAAATAAAATATCCAAAAACTGGAACTCTATCCCACAACGTATTCGAAACGCCTCTATTCCTCACAAATTCCAGTCGCTCCTCAGGGATTACCTCACCAACAACTGGTTGTGTTACTGTACTCCTCCTGAATGACCATACTGCCCATCCCATCCTTGCTCTTTATATTGCTCTTAACTCCCTTAAGCTAGTACTACTAAACTCATCTACACTTTTTTTTCTTCCTCTGCTCTTAATATAACTGCTTCCTAGTCCCTCTTCCCTTTATATTCACCTAAAATGTCTGCCACAATTATGTCAAAACAACTGGTGACTTTTAGGATCCTGTCTATATAACTGCTGAAGAGATGATTTAATATGCCGTAAAACCTATTATTAGAGTGAGTCAATGTATGCGTAACATACAACCTACTAGCCTAATAGTTTAGTGTTTTCTTAAATGTATTCTCTGTTCTGTTTACCAAAAGTTTTATATATTAGTTATGAAGTTTAATTACTATAACATCTCATACTGAGTGATACTTTCTCTCTTTATATTTTTTTCAACTTCTGTATGTGGAGCTTTTGTCCCCAGGCCTCAGCTGAAAAAGGCCCTCTGTCCCAGTCGGACACTCCCAGTTAACAAATGTAAAATAAATAAATAATAGTATTTTACTCATTAAAACCATCACCTCTTTTACAAGTGGATGACAACAGGGTTTTAAAAACACTGGATGCACACTATTGGTGCTGAACGTGTTACTCCTGTATGTCAGTCATATTATTACAGACATAGGAGAAATTACAGTATAGCACCTGCACTTTGGTAACTGGTACACATGCGGACCTCATAGCTATGATGCAGTAGCTATTGTATTCCTGTTTGGGTACAGTGAGATACAACAGTAAATCAGCATGCTCTACCAAACTAAACTTATCCCAGAGAGTGAGGTATGGTGGGGATATAATTTTATGAATTCAGGTCAGCAGTTGGTGCTATAATCCACTCAAAAAATCCAACAGGCAACAATAATTTAAACTACTTAAAGGATATGAACAAAACTATACAATTTTTGCAAAACACTTGTTTTGTCAGTTGCATAAAAATATCCTACTTTTTTTTTTTAATATCATCATCCAAGAATGACTACAGAACATTAAATATCATCATCCAAGAATGACTACAGAACAGTGGTGGCTGATTTGAAACAGACAAATTATTATGGCCTGCTTGTTCTTGATGCTGTATATTTTTGGATTATAGTTCATTGCTTTCCATGCACTACATCAGATATGTATGGATCTGCACAGTTTTTCTTTGTTGTTGAGGATTGTTTTTGTTCTGGTTTCAGTTTCATAGTTTTTGATTTGCGTAACTGCAAGTTCACAGAATGATGGAGGCTCCACAGGATTTGGCTGACTTAATTTTTGGACTCTCTCAAGATGAAAAGGATATGCTAGTTTCCTGTCAGCAGAGTCATGCAACAATAAAGACACATTCATGAATGTTCCAGGATGTTATTCAGTGGACACGTGGACAGGTTTTCTCTGCATCGTGAACTATATCTAGAAAGCTCTGTGTTACTGTCTGGCATTTGAAATTTTTGAAAGAATATCATGCTAACCAAGTGGCTCCCAGAGTGTTATACATTCTACTGTTACCCGCAGTTATGTTTTCATGACAAAATGCTATTAAAAATGGTAGGCAGCTTAACACATAGCTACATTAATGTCTGTTAAATGCTTGATTGAACTTTATGAATGATATATTGATGTGTCAGCTGTAAAAATGCAAGATTGTTAGAAACAACTGCAGGTTTCTATTTCATATAGAAATTATATGAGTTTCAATAATAATTATGTGAGGTCCATAAGGGAATGAATGGGATGCAAAACTCTAAGACAGATAACAAAGGATACTTTGTGGACATACTAGTGAGTATACTATGGATATGGTAAAAGCAAATTGTAAAAGAAATGGGCAAAATAAATCCATTCTCAAGGCATCTTAGTCATCCCTATATGACTCCTATATCATGACTGAATTCTCATCAGATTTGGACAGTGATATAGAAAATGCAGATAATGCAGAATAATCAGACTGACCCAATACTGCCCATCGTGTAGGACACCATTAGATGCCACAGGAGTGTTAGGAAGCTCAGGAGAGGTTGCGACTACTTTTCAAAAACTGCTGCATGCCTAATTTTGAACTGGTCTTTGGACTATAATAATTTAGTTTTAACCACTGCATCTTGTTCTTTATATTCTGATGAAATAGAACACTTAAATAAAGGTTTTAGTTACATATCTATCTGGTTTACATCTGGTGTTCAGGAGGCTAATGTTAGATCATCTTATAGGAAAATTAATGTGTTTGATGTCAAGACAGACAAGCTACTACTACCGAGTCCTTTGATGAGGTGTTGGTTAAATTTCATAGATCAATTTTTCATCTACTCTATTATCTAGTGGGTAAAGTGTTTGAAAAGCTGGTGCATGAAGACATGACAAGGAACGTAGGATGTATATATGAACAAAGGAAACAATCTGTCATGTTCTGTGAAGTTAGCCATCACATAGTAGAACTAACCAATAAAGTGAGTCAGAAAACAGTATGATATAAGAAGCACTCCTCTCAACTGTCCAGATTTTCATGGAATGTCCACATTTTTGGCTCATATTTATAGTCTGTTCCTGATAAAATGTATAGCTTTCCTGTAAATCATTGAGGATTGAAGTCACTAAGTAATACTAAATAATGACATACATTTGAGTTTCAGATTTCATATCATTCAGAAAATATATAATAATGCAAAACATGTTATTCTAGCAACTTTGTAAGATTATAGAAGCAATATTTAAAATATGTTCCTATTTCTGGGCCTCCCTTTAATTCTGGCTTTGCCCATAATTCTTGCACTGAGAAGTTGTGAGGTATGATATGAAGCCATACAAAACTTGAGATTAGAAAGCACTTATCAGGTGTGAGATATTCTTTGTAACTTCTACGTGATCCCACTAATGAGTGTGTGGCAGAAATTAGATGTTCTCCACTACTGGATAAAGGCAGGGTTTGTATTAAAAGCTTTAAGAAGGGAATTGGGAGTTACTAGTTGATCAGTCCAAATCCCATTTTTTATATTTTGCTTAAAGGGCTTAAGTTACTTCAACCCCTTCCACCACAGGAAGTCTAACAGATGTCTGAGAAAGTGAATTAGTTTCTAATTTTCTAGAAAACAGTTTTAAGCAACTTTGTTCTTTGTTTTTTGCTCAGACTGAAGATGCTAGTTTTTCTGTACCTTATGTTAGATCTATATATGGAACAGAATGGTTATTGTTGTACATTAATTGTTAACTCTCCTTATATGAACATTTATTTCCAGTTTGGTTTGAAGAATTTAAAATATTACCTGGAAGAGTCATAACTTTATAGTTGTGAGTGCACAGATTTGTTGATACAGCTGATAGAAATAATCCTCATTTGGAGTTTTACTCCATATTTAGTAGAATGTTAATTGCAATTGCAGGGAACAGTTATTGGGTCATATTTTACCCCCACTTATGCAGATCATTACTCAGTTAATTCCGTGCAAATTTTACCTATGACAACAGCGTAAATATATTTCATGAGACAGAAGTCATTTTCTGGGTAACGGTTGATCTGAAAGGGACAAATGAGTGATCTAAGAGAATATTTATATGCAAGGAATATTGATTGTGTATCACTAATATGCATTTTGGTATACAGTTTACATTAAAATAAGAGATATTAAAGATTGTTTTTCTGGAAGTATCCACAAAAAATGTTGGATGGTTTGATCCATAAATTTTTATATCATAGATGTTTTTCATGGAATTCATTGTTAATAGCCAATAGTTTTCATCCTCAGAATATGGAGAAAAACATTCCAAAACTGAAATTTTTTGTGATTGTATGCACATTTGCTCATCCAGGAATGACTATAGAATATTTCTGGGGATTTGATACATATACATATGCACAGAGGCTATTATATTGGTATTGCCAAGGAAGTACTATATGCAATGGAAGGTTACTGTCACAATAAGCAATTACAATCCATGAAGCTGAAGAGTACATTAATACAAAAGCTTAGATTCATCACTCCCTATGGGAGCAGTTCTTATAAGGTCAGGCAGACCATCCAGAAATTTAACATCAGGCTGAAGGGAGATCCATTTCCAAAGTTGATTTTTCCCAGTGGATGGAACTTTAAACATAGAAGGGGTAGAAGCTTTGTGAGTTTTTACAGTTTGTCCATCTCTTTCAACTTTCTGGTTTAAAAGACCACATCTGCGCTTGTTTCCCATCTTTCCTGTAACTAACCTATAGGGTAGCGCTAGAAAGCCTTAAACTGATACAGGCCTTCTAGCTTAGAAAAGAGACTTTGGAGTGATTAAGTATCAGTTTTCTGTACTTTCTTGCTGTACTTAACTGTTTTCCACCTAAATGCAAATTTTCCAGCATTTATTGTGATTTAAAAACTTGTTTTTTTTACATATTGTACTTACTTGACTGCCTGCACTTTTAAAAAGTTGTTTTTTGTTTAACTAATTTGTTTAACTGTTGTAGGCTACACACTAAAGTGTGATAGCCTTTTCTGATAATTTGTAGTAATTTAAAGCTGTTTCAAGTGTATTTTTACTGTTTTTGCCTTATCTTTAAAAAAAAACAAAAAAAACAATTCCTTGTTTCTCGCCTTTCTAAGCTAGTATAGTCCAGTTTTCAGGCTAGTGCTGAATTCAGGGGGAGGTTTGAGCAACCTATCTGTCCCTGCAGGAGTGGTTCCAGCACAGAAGTTAGTAGTTTATTGGCCATTTTGGGCTAATTTCTATCTCTTTCATTTCCCTACTATAAAAACCGTGTTTGCACTGTTTTGCGCACCGGGCAGTGCCAGTTAGCTACGGTTAAATTATTCCTGGCTCCACTAAGTCCCCTCTTCAGTTTTTCCCTTGAAACTAGTCTAGCTCTCGACCTAAACACTCAAAAAGCATCTTACAGCCCAGCACTTACTCAGACCTAATAGCAAGCACTAATATACCCTGACACTGATTTCCCAGCAGGGCAAGGCTCTTTATTCACCCCTCACCAACCAAGCCACTAAGCAGCTCACCCTACTATTCAAGCATGACCAAAGGGCAACTTCAGGTGCACTCTCCAGTCTCCAGCAATGTTACAACTGCCTCATGTACACAGACAACCCTCTCCTCCTACCACAAACCACTAACATACGCGAGAGATGCAGTTATGCAGCCAAACTGGAAGCTAAGCTGTCTTCACCCAAGACTGGAACAGACAGTCAAGAGGAGAAGGTTAACACTTGCACCACACCTCCAGCCGCACACAGACCTACTAAAACAGCACTGGCAAAAAATACACATAAATACACAAAAACATACTTGGAGGCTGTAAATAAAAACCTGCAAAAGCATCAGAGACCTCCAAAGCAGACACCCAAACAACCTGCACCTCCCATCACAAACCAGACAACACATAAAACACAAAATCAGTGTGCCTCACAATCACACCCCTTAAGGCGAAATAATATACCTAGCACACTAGTAATAGGTGACTCTATAGACAGGCACACTGATGTCCCACTCACTAGGCTGGACAAGCGGAAGGTTACTGTTAGCTGCCTGTCGAGAGCCAGAATCCACCACATAACACAAGAACTCAGGTCACTCCAGAACAAGTACAAATATGACTCTGTCATTGTTCATACTGGTGTGAATGACATGAGACTTACCTCCCTGGACTACATGAAAAGAGACATGGAAGAGCTCTCTGATCATGTAGGCTTGTATGACCCTGACCCTGAGTAGCATCCTGCCCTCACCAAGAATGATACAGTATATAGAAAAAAATGATACGGTATAAAGAAAAAAATATCAATTTCAACAATTGGCTAAGCTTCTGGTATCATTCAAAGGGGATCCAGTGTCTGTCAGCCTGGGACGACATGCTCGACAAGCTGTGTTGCTTCACAAGAGACGGCTTTCACCTGTCACCCCTAGGCTTTCAAATACTGGCCAAGGCTCTTGCTGCCCCCATAGTGCCTTTTTTAGGCAAGGCTCAAAAGTCAAACCCACCTCCGTAAACAGCATAATTAACAAAAAACTGAGGGTTATGCTACTCAATGCCAGGAGATTAAATCTCAAAATGCATGCGCTCGAAGTACTCCTCAGTATGGAGAACGTCGACATCTGTGCAGTAACTGAAACCTGGTTCAAGACTCCAGAGAGCACCCCAGCACTACCGGGCTACAACTCATACCACACGTTTCGGCCACAGAACCCGGACCGAAACACAAAAGGAGGAGGTGTATCCATATTCATCAAGGATACCTACACCTCCAGGTTAGTGGCACAGCATTATACCTCTAAGAACATCCATGTGCAACTAACATCGGGCAAATCTGCAATGCAAATTGTGGCTTGCTACAGATCACCCTCCATGACCCAGGACCACCACTCCACCTTTCTGGAGACACTGGAAAACATGAAGGTCCTACCGAACACCCTGATATTGGTCAATTTCAATTACCCTACCATTCACTGGGAAAACTACTCGAGTACAAACTCCCAGGCCCGGTGCTTCCTGGAATTGATCAACTCAAATCCCCTGGATCAGCTGGTAAACTCCTCTACCAGAGGTGAAAACATATTGGACCTGCTCATCACCAACATGGGCAACAGGTGTGCCACACCGGAGGTCAACCTGTCACTGGTTAGATCAGAGCATAAACTAATCACTCTGGATGTCCACACCCCACCACCACCCACAACTATGGAAACCACAGTAAAAAACTTTTCTAAAGTAAACTTCACCTTACTTAAGACAGAGGTGGTAAGTTTCACAGCCCCCATGCTAAAGTATAATGCTGCTCAAGATGCAGAAACCTTTACAAAGCACCTATAAGGATGCATGGATCATGCCATCTTTAGCAAAACCAAGACTCATTCCTCTAAGAGAAGGAAACCAGTTTGATGGACCCCTGCAATAAACAGGCTATACATTAGAAGGAGGAAACTAGTTCAGAAAAAAAGCAAATCCCAAGAAGGAAAAACATCCCTGATCAGTATCAGTAAGAAACTAAGGTCCCTCATGAAATCATCCAAGGCTACCTTTGAAAGAAAAATAGCCAAGGATTCAAAGGATTACCACAAAGCCTTCTTTAGCTATGTTAAGAATCTAAGTGGCAACTAGCAGATATGCACTGAACTAGTGCAAAATAGCACAAAATATACTGAACCTACTGATATTGCCAACATCCTAGCAGATAGAATCAGTGCAAACATCACCCCCCTCTCACCTCCAAAAGGGCTCACAACAATACCAAAAAAGTGTAGTGTCCCAAAAATCACAGACGCACAGGTGAGAACAGCCCTTTCAAAAGCCAAAAACACAGCTTCAATGGGACCAGATGGTGTTCCAGGCTGCGTCTTGCACGAACTACAGAACTAACTAACCCCCCACCTAAACATGCTGTTCAACTTCAGACTTTCCACAGGCTATGTGCCCATAGAATGGTGCACAGCAAAGGTTATTCCTCTCCACAAAGGAGGGGCCACAACTAACCCTGGTAACTATTGCACCATAAGCCTGACTAGGTGGTTCACACAGCCTACCTTGACCTCACCAAGGCTTTTAACACCATTGCCCACTCGGGTATTACAGAAAAACTCACCAGTCTAAACATAAATCCCTATGTTACGAGATGGGTTGCCAACTGGCTTACAGACAGAACTCACACAGTAAGAATAGCGGGCTCCAGATCCAACTCTAAACCACTCACAAGTGGTGTCCCACAAGGCTCAGTCCTGGGATCCCTACTGTTTGGAATATACTTCTCAGAAGTACAGGCAAACACAGGAGGACTATGACTAACCAAGTTTGCCGATGACTGCAAACTGGGAGCCATAATTGACTCTCTGGCTGACATGGACATCCTTCAAAAGGGCCTTACTGAGACAGACACCTGGTGTCAAAGTCATGGTGTCAAGCTAAATGCCAAAAAATGCATAGTCATCCCATTTGGGATAAACAAAATACCCATGAATTACCACATAGGTGGCAGCCCCCTTAATACAGAAGAGGTAATAAGAGATATGGGGACCCAGGTAGATAGTAATCTCTCCTTTGACAATCCTATTGCCAAAGTAGTTAGAAAATCCTTCTATGTGGCCCATCTAATTACTAAAGGGTTCACATCTAGAAATAAAGAGGTTATAGTGCCCCTCTAATCATCACTCATTAGACTCATCATAGAGTACAATGCCCCATTTGGGATGTACCTCACAAGACACTTCCAACAGCTAGAAATACCACAAAAGTACCTCACCAAGAGGATTACTAGCCTCAAACATATGTCCTATGCAGCCCAACTAAAAAAACTCCGGCTGTACTCAAGTGGCATATCGTTTACTCAGAGGTGATCTCTGCCTGACTTACAAAGCCATGTCAAACTCAGAATTGATGGACATGCTCTACCTAAAGAAATCCAGTTCACTGTGAGCCACATGCTCTGGTGAGCTAAACCTCGCCACAACAGTAAAGAGAACATGCTGGAGGGATAGATTTCTGTCACAGAGACTCACCATGCTTTGGAACAAAATTCAAAATTACATCAGGCAGAGCCCGTCACTAGCACTCTTCAAAAGAAACCTTGATGAGTGGATGGGTAACAGAAAATACACCTCTCGGATCACTTCATTGGCTCTGCTTGACAGAGGATCAATTAGTTAATCAATGGGGTGGCGAAAGCCAACACACTCTGGCTAGGCTTATAAATGCCCTTGGGCAGATAGCCTAGTACCTACCTATGAACCTATGAACCTATGAACATAAGAGACGGTTGAGGAGGGCGTGAATGCAGTGAAGTACCAGATGACAGTCTGAGGATAGTAGCTGTTGTGGTAATTTCAATATTTGCATACTCATGGAAAATACTAACCCTGGAATTCAGAAAAGTACTCACTGCGATGATGGCTAACCTCCTGCCGTTTGTTGTTGGGGCACAATGTGACTCAAATCTCATCAGCAATTAACAATATGAAACCTTGGAGCTCAAGTTGCAGCTAATTACTATTCCCACTCACACCCAATGCTGGAGGCACACAAGGGAAACAAGTAAGGAAATAATGTGATGGGAGAGGAAGGAAGGGAATTAAGAGGGAAACATTTCGGGAAAGTGAAGTCATGGCATGAAGTTGGGGGTAGATAACAGGAGCATACACTCAAAAGTATAACAGAGACAAGATTGGCAAGTAGATGCTGACACACTGAAAGAGAGGGAGGACAGTGGATATAAAGACATCAGACAAAGGGGAAATACTGGTGATGGAAAAGTTTGGAAAACAAAAAAGGAGGGCTTGGACACAAAAAGGAGAAATACACCAGCATGGGGGATAGGGTGGGTAGAGTTCCTATTCTACTCTGTCAGTGTCATCCCACTGGGTGAGGTCAGACAACACCCTGTCCACCCTCCTCACTCAGTCCTGGTTGAGATGATGCTAGTAGGGCTGGTAAGAATGCAATTGTACTTGTCACAAGAGGAGTCTTTCCAGGTGGCTGATGTGGACATCCACTGCTTCCCCAGCTTCCTCTCCACATTAACCTGCTTCTACAGGTTATGCAGAGGCACTGACAGGAACAATTGCATTCCCAGCCAGTGAAGCGCCACCAGGTGCAGGGGAAGGCAAATTATCTTTCTCCCATGGTGCAGCCACTGGGGCATAGCTTGTTCTTTTGCAGATGCAAGTACTGGCTGGGCTTACTGAGGGATGGTGAAGCCAGTCAAAGCCACTGCCATTGCAGCTGCTGTATAAAAGTGCAAATACAGAGAGGGAAACAATGTAACAAACATAAAATAATTTAAAAGACTCGATATTGCCAAAGACAGGGAGTGGAGAAAGAAGGAGCAGGTGCATTAAATTAATGTATGAAATGCATAAAAGAACTTTATGATTAATGATATGATGCAAAATACAAGTACAACAGTAAAAAAAGAAAATCCCCAAGGAAAAGCACAGATGTTCTGAAATCTAATGGTTGGTATGGTGTTATTTGCTATCTAACAAATGCCTCCAGGGGAAGGTTTTGAGGGTGTACTATCTATACGGTTCCCTATTAGTTGAGTGAACGTTCGAAATGTCAAATGCCGATTTATCAACAGCTGATTGTCGAAAAGACGAAATCCGAAAGACATGGAACAGCAATATTTTTCCTAGGGAAAAAAATCACTGGGCCATTTTCTTGACTTTGACGTTTCCTCCACTGTGGTGCAATCTCGGAGTTGGTATATTTAAGTAGGGGGATGGAGGGTGAAGCCCCCCACTTTATTTTGTGTTTGGTTTATTTTTTTTATTTTTTTTGTTTATGGACCAGCGATTTTTTTTACCTAAGAAAAAAAATCACTGTTCCATTTGTTCGGGATTTGGGTATTTCGACATTGCTGTTGATAAAGCAGCATTCGACATTTTGAACATTTGTTTATTTAATAGGGAAACATTTATACACATGCAATAATACCTGATAGTGTGGGTGTTATCAGGGAATTACCACACACTTGGGGGGGGGGGGGTGTTGTAAGGCTTGACACCAGAGATAGAGAGCTATACCACCACTGGAAAGGCACTAAATCCTTAGCATAGAGGGCATTATTGAGCATAGAAAATGTGCAATATGTTAAACTGATTTGCACTTTTTATTACTCTATACCTTTTTTATATTTTTCATATAAAGTA
Source organism: Protopterus annectens (assembly GCF_019279795.1). Classification (NCBI taxonomy): domain Eukaryota; kingdom Metazoa; phylum Chordata; order Ceratodontiformes; family Protopteridae; genus Protopterus; species Protopterus annectens. The sequence goes on along the minus strand of NC_056729.1, from coordinate 23,352,715 downwards.
GTTCCTCCTCAAAGTTTCAAACTTGCTGTAACACACAATTGTTGTTGGAGGATGTAATTTTTTTTTGCATCCAAAACATATGTAAGTATTTCATGTCCAGGCGCACACACACAAAGTGTACACACACACACACACACACACACACACACACACACACACACACACACACACACACACACACACACACACACACACACACACCTTACTTTTTTTAAATTTATTTATTTACTTTTTTTAATTTTACATTGCTAAACAGTGAAGCTGGGTTTATCAAATGTAAAAAAGAATGGCAGCCATTTATCTTTTTTCTCTCTGAGCGGCATGGCAGCTTATTATGCGGCCTTGAAGAGGTGGACTTGTTTTTCATCAGGCTTTATTTGTACATTAATCCTATGTTAGAGAACATCCAGCCCTGACAGGACAGTTTATACTGGGTACCCTCATAGCAGTCTCCACGCAAGCACTCCCGATGGGCCCTGCACAGTAAATAAAGGAAGATTTTAAACTCATTACTGTGCCACAGATGTGTCCTTCCACACCATGTAATTGGAAGTCATGTCCTTGCTCTAGGTCTCATTCCAGAAAATAATGACTGGCATCTCATGACCATACACATTTTCAGTTTTGCCAAACACCACACAGCATAGGACATCTCATAGCACGACTTCTGGTGTGGAGTGAAAAGGATAGTGCCAATTATAATGCTATTCCAAAGTGGCATGACAGTGTGATGAACAGTAAAACATGTATGCACTCTCTGTATGGTTTACCTTAGAACTCATGATTGCACTTTAGCACTGGCTGCAGATGTAATATAAGTTAAAGAATGTTCTGTTTGTGTCCCTGTCCTTGAGTTCTCAGTATGCTCTGCACGTACTCATGATGATTCACGAGACTGCAGGAACCTCTTAGCATAACTACAGTTATAGCTTCAACATGTAGAAAGAGTGACTCAGAAACATTCATCAGTTAGGGTCTGATTTACATAATCACCAAAATCAGAGCCTCATATCTACATGATCAAACCTTGGTAGCAGTAGAGAGTCTCACAGCCCTGTGGAAGACGATGTAGAACACAGAAAATTAAAAAAAAAGTTGCATTTGAAAATGAAGAAAGCAGCATTTCTGGCTTTGTGAGACAAGACTTACTTTCCTTAACTTTTTCCTTTGCTGGCCTATCTTCAGGTCAGGCTTCAAAAAATCTACACGGAGTGTCTCTTCTAAACGTAGTGGCAACATTTTAACCTGCTGCTGCAAAAGAAGTGCAATTAAGGCAGATGTATTAATGAAAGAGTGAGGTTAACTATGGTCAGACTGCTTCAAGTAAAGAAGTAAAACGACCTTTAATGGTGCAGAGCAGTACTGGTTTTGAATGGCTCTCTGTTGTCACTGGGCAATGTAGAGCAAGAGATTATACAGGTGTCAATAGTGCGGCCTACTGCTGTAGGTCAAGTGTGCACTCAGCCTTCTGCTGAATGCTGGTAGAACACGTAGGACATGCTTAATGAATGTTCAGTCGTGCAGACATTGACATTTGTATACTGTGCTAGCATTATGTGAGAGAATTTTTTTGTTGAGAGCATGAGGAATATTCACACAGTGGCACTAGTACAGGTGATCATAAACATAACCTTTATTGAAGCTAATGGTGAATTTTATAGTCAAGGGGCTGTGAGTGCTGTGACAGCTGACAGGTATGCATTTTTGGGTATCCTAAAATGCATCTGAACCATAGCATGTACAATGAATACACCAGGAGATTTAGGCAGCAGATACTTTTCTTGCTGCTTGATAGGGATTGGGGGGAAGCAGTAGCACTATCTGTGGCACGGATTATGTAAAGCCAATATGTCTAACCACAGAATATATTTACAGACATCTGAGCAGCACAGTGTGGGTAATAAGCACAGATGGTGTGGCATATCATCCTTATCTGTATACTCATATAGTAACAAATAAATGCAAGTTCTCCCACACAATGAATGAGATCTTGTTGCATGACCTCCATCTCTATGGCTGACAGATGTTCAGTCAGGAGGCATCTTACCTGTCTTACCTCAACCTTGCCTGACAGGATGCAGTAAATGACAAGAGCAGCACAAAAGCATACTGCTCTCTAGATGGGGGGTTAGGGTAATGGGAGACAGCATGTCAATAAAGCCACCATTAATTGAGATGCTTCTCATCATGGTGGATTAGACTCATCACTATCTCATGGTGAGGTGCTGGCCTAATTGCAGCATGCTCCAAGATTCTTCATTGGAGATATCCCAGATGTGTGTCAGTGTTCTTCTGGCAAGAGCATACTGCTGAACTGTGTTGTTTAGTGGGCATCCATCCAGCCATCCATCCTCAACATCTTCCCATTTTGCATATGGGATGAGGGTGTCAGCTCAAGCAGTGACAGTCATCTCAAGCCAAGGTTTACATCATCGGGTGGCTACCCTGCCACAGTAATTCATCCATGCCACTCATTTGCACACACACTCACACCTACGGCCAATTTAGAGTGTCCAATTCACCTACTGCATGTCTTTGGAATGTGGGAGGAAACTGGAGCATCTGGAGGAAACCCATACGACCACAGGGAGGACATGCAGACTCTGCACAGAAGGCACTCCAGCCAAGAATCAAACCAGAGAACCTCTTGCTGTGAGGTGATGCCGCTAAATGCTGCACCTCCCATTTAGTGGATATCATTAGACAGAGAGAAAATTACATTTAATGATATCCATGTTTAGTGGATATCATTAAATATAATTGTCTCTGTTGTGTAAGAACATCAGCGCTTCAAATTGCAAGAGCACCTGCACAAGGGTGGGTGGCCTAATGGTTGAGGTGTTTGCCTTACAAACACAAGGTGCAGAGTTTGAACCTCAGAAGGGATAACTGGCTAAGCTTAAAATGGCTCACAAGGGCAGTTAGCTTAGTACTAACCTATGAACAATGTCAGGTCTGTCTTTTTATTTTCTAACACTATCTGTCATAATTACTATTTCTGCACTGAAAGTAAAGTAAAGGTGGTGGATTGTACTTATTTTGAGTATTTTAATTTGCTGTCTTCATGGGTGATGCACTATCCAGCTCCACCATCATGTGTATCCCACTGGCTGATGTTGGAGATTAGTCTAACTTTGACTACGATGCTGTTGACCAGGTGGTATGTAGTCAGGGAGCATGGTGCCTGTGCTGGATGCAGGGAAACTGGAGTCCAGATTCTCTACCTAGTCGATGGACATGTTCTCTCTACCTGTTGAGCCTATGCAAGACATACAGATTACCAGTGAAGGACAGGATGTTACTGACACATGTAGGAAGGAAGGTATGTCTCCTCCTGCGGCACCACCCTCATTGTCTCCTTCAAGACCTATAAGGCATAATGACAAGAGGGATGGTTGACACACCTGTGGCAGTAGATTCCATGGGTACCAACCCCCCAAACTAGCTGTCTTAATGTCTTCAACTCAATAAACATGTAAAGCCATTATAGAGGCACAGACCAGCAAAACCTTGGTCTTTGCAAAGATAATATGCGCTGCTTTACAGGAACAGCATGGTGATCTGAGGGTGTGCACACTCCATATGTATGACATCCTGGCATGTTCTATCACCTGCTGGTACAACAAAGGCTTTCCATTGCTTGTAGGACTCATGGCAGGCATGTATCAGTTAGCAGCTTCATGTCTGGATCTAGTGTTGATGGTCATCATGTAAATTGGAGTCTAATCCTGGAGAAGGTATAATTAAGTTTGGAGATAAGGGGGTGTCCCCAACATGAGGTACAGAGGGACTCCTCTTACCTCCTAGATTCGTTAAAGTTGTTTTGGCCATTTTCTTTTCTTTTCTGTTCCTTTTTTTATATACACCTGCACTTGGTGATAGAGTTATCAATTGATCAACATGAATCTCACACACACACACACACACACACACACACACACACACACACACACACACACACACACACACACACACACACACACACACAGTTACAATGGGTCTTCCTATTGCATATTTTCTAAGCCACACCCCAACCCACATCATACATTTGCCTCTGATAGATACTGCATACTTTTGTTCCCATCCTTGCCTGTGCAAATGATGATATATGCACCTCACCCTTTATATTTTGTTGCATGCCTCACTCCTTCTGTAGTGTATATGATTTAATCTTGCCCAAATCTGTGAGCCAGACTTTGCCTCTTGTCCAGTGCCACACTGTACTGAGCACGCCTTCATCTTGTATAGTCATTCTCTGCTGCCGGGTCCTACACTGACTCCTTGTTTACCTCATCATGTCACCTACCTGGTGTGGTGGAAGATGTCTCTTCTGCATATACCTTTTTTGCTGCAACTGTTTCATCAACATTATGCTTTGTCTTACTTCATTTACCAGAATCCTAATGCAGGGCCCCACCAGATATATCCAAGCAGCAAAGGCATGCCTTCAGCAGGCCAAACACACACCTGATAATGACACAGATTTGTGACAGGGCAAAGCTGTAGCCATTGTCTGCCACAGTATGTGGATTTCTAATGAATGTTATCAACTATGGCCACATGGTATATCCAGCATCACTAATAAAATGCCTCATGGGAAAGACACTACTCACAACCGTTGACAAATTTCACACTTATGCCATGCTGGAGTTATGAGTACAGTGTAGTTTATACCTTGTACCTTGTTTATAATACATAGGGTATAACATAGCCTATACCCTGTACATTATGAATTACCTGGCAGCTGATGGACTGGTAACCTTTAAGGTTCACATAGCTTCTTCCCAGCTCACCAGGTGGAGCCTTTATTTCATTGTTGGTGCATTAGCAGTCTATGGCCCCAACTACCTCAAGGAAATGGACTATATTATAAATGTCCCACATGGTGCTGGCTTTTTATCCCAGTGGGACAAGGAAACAACATATGCTCCTCCACATGCTGTAGCATGTCATTAAGTAACTAACGGATTATCCTTGAGGTGGGTCTGTGACAAATTATCGACATACCACTTCAGAATAACAATACGCAAAACATCGATCTGGCTTTTCAGGTGCATGCCTGTATATTTTGGAATCTGGTGCTTGCCCTTTCCCCGATGTGAAATGATTTTGAATTTGGTATTATTAATAAGGTGTGGGAGTTTGAAGGGGGATGCATAAAGGATTACTCCTCTGTAAAAAAGTTTTTTTTTGGGGTGTTGTCTGGCATGTGTATGTGAAAAGTCAGTTTGATATTTGAAAGTCGATATTCCCATATTCGATATTGTGGTCTGTTGATAATTTGACATAGACCCTCATGAAGCAGATGCACTGTATCCCCCTCGGTCACTGAGAGCTCTGTGTAGCTAGCATTCTCAAAGCTGCACACAGCATAGTATCCACTGGAATGGTTAGTCCACAGCTTCCACATGGCTGCAGATGTAGGCAACACATATCAAACAGCTTCTGCATGGTGACTATCTTCTTAGTAATGGTCTGTAATGTCAATGTTAAAAAAACATGAAATACTGAGTACAGTCTGATGACACGGTACCTCCGAGAATTATGGTGCACAACATCATGGCTACTAGTGGCAATTACAATCTCTTATATATACACATTTCTTAAAATTATACCTATCCCTAATATCATTCATCTATTCCCCTGCTGTAACACAAGACTTTATAAATGCAAAAGTCACTAGTAATGGCTATTACAGTCATAGATTTATACAGTTATGAATCTGTTATACTATTTTCCCTCATTTACTTACCTTGAGTTTCTCATATTAATTAAGTTGCTCATTACCACATAATTTTATCACCATTAGCATATACCCCTAGCAACTTTGTGGCTTAGCCCCAGCAGTTCACATTTAGTGTGTCCACGAATTGCACAAACATCCCGCATGTGGCCGCTCATCATACATAATTGCTTACCACAATGTGTCCAGTTTTCTAAATCCCAACCTCAGTCCTTTTTTTACAAATAACACCTAGATGACTTTCATGCATCTAATTAACTCTGATATTCAATAGGCTTATTATCTAGCACAGTCCACCTTCTCTGCTTTTTATGTTAGGTAAACTATACATACTTTGAAATTCAAATTAAGAGAGCATCTCTGCAATATATATTGGAAAAGATGCAATACTGTGCTTTCGTAAAACATATCCTGGTTCATAATAATGCAAAGTTCTATTTTTTGCAACTGTAGATAAATGCATACTTAGGGGGCCTAGCAAAAAGAGTTGGTATGACATTTTGGATAGCAAATAATTCATAATTATAATTAATAGAGGAACATTATTCTTGGACTAAATTAAAACTTTTATGAAAATGAATAGTTGTGTAGAATAACACTGATTATGTTGTGCAGTTTTATCTATATTTGTAAAGTGTAGTTATGATCAGCTCCATTACATGTCTCTACATTTTATACCATCCTTGTATTGTGGCGTAAAAGTTAATCAGCTGCTGTATTGTTATATATTTTACAGTTGTGTTTTTCCCCCCAAAAAATGTTATTACTTTTTAATATTGCAACTTAACATACTTTTAGTCTGAACAGTTTGATAAAAACTTACAAAGTTTGAAGAGTCCAATCCCACCCCCACCTCCCAAAAACATTTATGTATATGAGTAAATTGCACAAATTGATTTATGTGAAGCAACTTAGAATACTTTTAATGTGTGGCTACTGTTTGCTTTGAAGTTCACAGAGCTGAAATACAATGTATGATCATCATCTTATCACAATAATCTGAACAGCGCACAAAAGTAGTTATAACTTATAAATAAGGTTCGGAGATGCCTCTTGAAAGTTAACTAACTTCTTGTTCTTTGCTCACTTTTAACAGTCACTATCTGGTTTTCAATACCAGCATGCAGTAGTGTGAATTGAGATGGGCTACTAAACTGGACATCTGAGATATGCACATACAAAGTAGCTATAACTATTGGGGTCTGTCTGTACAGGAAAATGACTAGTTGTCTGCTGTCTGTTGCTGCTTGCTCTTTATTCTGTCTTTGCAGGACTAATATGAAATATGTAAATCAACCTGGAATACTTTAATGTTTGACAAATGTATTCCTGGAGCAAAGGTGAACTACATTACATGGGCATCATGTTCTCACACAAGTGGAATGTCTGAATAGTGCACAGAAGTGGCTATAACTGCCTCATGGTGGTGAGGGCTGTCTGGATGAAACTTACTGACCATTTTGTGATTTGTACAGTTTAAATTGCCTTTCAAATAATAAGGCATAAGGTGCATCACAGAACAGCCAGACTTTGAGAGCTCCTAGGGGCATATAGCCTACACACCCCAAGGCTGTATAAGTAGATGTTAACACAGATTTAGTAATGTCCTTTGTCCTGAACTCCACCTAATTCAGAACTGTCCCTTCTCAGAGATATGCACAGGAGGTCACTGTAGTTTCTGTTGGGGGTTGGGGCTGGAAACAAGGCCCGTATTTCTTTGATTTTCTTCCCAAATCTCAAAGATGTGCACAAGTCGTATAGCTTATGTTGAGCTGGGGCAGTGTGGTCATTTTTTCTTTAACTTTCCTCACAAACATCAGAGGTATGCAAATGGGATCACGATAGCTTGTATAGGAGCAGTGCACTATCTAGGAGTCACAAGCTGGAAACATTAGTGTGATCATTTCTTTTTTCACTTTCCTCACAAGCAAATATCAGATGCATGTGCAAGTGGCTATGTTTTGTGGGAGTATAAGGAGGCATGATGTCTGTACATGTGGTAGCAACAGGTTGAAATAGGTTATATTCTATTTATTGTTTCATTTTCATGCAAGTCAGACAGAGGTACACAGACCATGGCTGTCTTTTCATGATAGAGATAAATAGGCACACTATGTATATGCATGACAGCAGCAATTTGAAGTATATATGACTCTGCCCATTTGTACTTTCATGTTCATTCCAGTTTAACACCAGAAGGTGATACACAAAAGATGACCATTTTTTGATGAGGAAGTAGAAAGCCAGGTGCTATTCTCAGATATGATTGGTATATTCTCCAAACATTTGCTGTCACAGTTTATTGTGAACTGCTGTTTTGTCAGTTTTGTGTTTTAAGCCTTGGATGCAACTTATTTATCATTGAAATAAAAAATAACAACAACAAATAAGACCTAATTTCTTCCTTACAGTTTTTGTTCAGGCCACAACTGGATCAAAATGTTGGACGAAAGCTTTAAAATGCACCTCACAGCATCTAGGATCACTGTGGCTTCCTGTAGCATAGCAGCCCTTGATCAAAGGGTTGAACAAATGGTCTAAAATGTACCTCCAGCATCTAAAACTTCCATGACTTTGAGGGACCTAGCAGCTCACAAACCCACAACTTAATTCAATTATTTCCTGTACAGATATCATAGAGCAGTCCTAGTCAGTTAGGGTGTTTTGAAAGGATGCAGGAAAAAGTAAAGTTGAAAACTAACAATGAATTTTGTTCTGTAATCAATACTATTGTTGAGGCTTTGATTGAATGAAACCCCCATTGCTCTTGGGTGCTTAACAGAGGCTAGACCCCTGGCTTAATTTATTTATTTCCTCCACTGTTATTATTGTGCAGACCTGGTAAGTTAGAATGTGTTGGAAGGATGCAGGATGAAACAGAGCTGAATAATGCTACCAAATTTCTTTCCTTAATCAGTTTTTTTTTTTTTTTCCGGTCATCACTGGAAGAACAGGTTCTGTAAAAAAAAAAACTCTAAAATGCTCCGCAGACCATCTAGGACACTGCATGGTTTGGGTCTTAACAGCCTCAGATTCCAAGCTTAATTCAATTATTTCCTCCATAGTTATCAAATTGCAGTCCTAGTTAGAAAGTGTTGAACTAATGAATGCAAAAAAAAAAAAAAAAAAAAAAAATACAGAAGAGTTAGATAAACAGTAAGAAAATGAAGAAAACGTAATCTGGGTGATGTTGGGTAATCGGCTATGTTGGGGGGTGGCTGTGGAGCTCCTCACTTATGGTGCCAGTTCACCTGAGGCCAGTCCTTGTCTTAGCTTTAGTTTTCAAAACAGGAACAAAGTTGTGCAGGTATATTGCTATCTTCTGTCAAAGCACCAACATTTATCCAAATACCTCTTCCATGTCTTTACACAGCAAAAGAGTTATTTTCTCATCATATCTGTATAAAACCCTAAAGTAACAAAAGAACATCTCAGCATTGCTAGGGAAAAGCACCTGCACAAGCAGTGCTAACTGATAAAACAACTGTCTTTTAAGTAAAAGATATTACAGCAGGATGCCTTATTTGGGTGTGGGTTGTCCAGAAATCCGCTCATGCTGGTGTGGTTGGATCATAAAGATGAATCCAAGTAATTAATCTTCTAAGTCAGACTTGAGTAAATTCAAGACTCCTCCCTCCAACACACACACACACACACACACACACACACACACACACACACACACACACACACACACATGACTATATCAAGAAATACAAATTCAGAAACATACAGACACACTGATATACAGTAATGAACTTGATTTTGTGGGCTAGATACAATCTTTGTCAGAATCTTTAATAAATGTACTGATTCAAATTATCTCACTAGAAGAGAACTGCCAAAATCACTCTTTTATGTTATAACATACTCCTGAAATATAGGACCCACACAAAGCAGTTTAATTATAAATTGTGGGTTATCTGCAGAAAGTAATGCTCAATAGAATAAAGCAAATATCATTAATTGTTATGCATATTTTTAATGGCATTTTTAAATGGCATTTTCAATTATGCACAATGTCTTTCTTATCATAAGTGACTAAGTAGCTCTTTCTTAGATAAGAAGATTTAGCCAATATGAAAGACTTAATTTTATAAATCATACTACAATTTTTGACAAAACATGCATGGCAAGCTAGAAATGGAGCCTGGTAAAAACTATATTATGTGCCCCATAATCTTCTAATCAATAGGACCAGGTTCCATATCCTATTTATCTGGTAAACTAGTGCACCAAAGCACTTTTAAGACTAAATAACAGCATATTTGGACCAATTTTAGGCTTCACTTCCCTCAGTCAATTAAAAGATTTACGAGGTTGCAACCTGAGTGCATTTCTGAGTCATCAGCTGCAGCTACCCATTGAAAATTACCTGCTGTCACAGTTCCTGGTTGCATGTCAGCAGTGATTCAAAGACTTGGGACTTTTCAATTTTCTCCACAGTAGCATGACCATGAAAATTAATTTATTTAAAAAAGGAGCCATGGTGAGTGAAGTTCTCCATGTAGGAAGTACAGGGGGCTTGCCCTTGTTAAAAATGCTTTTAGCAGATTTTTCATACAGTCCATGTTTTAACTTGTTTCATGTGAGAGTAATCTCAACTGGATGTTCATAAAAGAACCTCTAATTCATTGTGAATGCCATCCACAAATTTTAAAAGTAGAATAGTTGTTATGTAATAGTATATAAAGCAAAATGTCTAACTTGCATGAATTATCTGAGGGCAGTATAAGTGATGGAAGAGAATTTATTAGATATTCAATACTGAAAGAAAGGTTAGTGCGATTTAGCACTGGCCATGATGACTGAATATATTAACTGCATTGTTTTTAGTAAATAATATACTCCAAGAATTTGACAGAATGGGACATTGACAGAATGGTACTCATCGGTGCAAAACATACTATTATTAAAAATAATTATATTAGTATTTATGAGAGCATATGTGAGCACATTGCAGGGGGCTCATATCTTCATCTTGCAGATTAGTTAAATGTACAAACATTGCAATTTTTCTGATTACTTTCATATATCCTGCATTTCAATGAAATATGCAGAATTTTATTTAAAATAAGCTAAACAGTAAATACTGATCACCATGCACATATTTTAAACACATTTTAATTTGCATTTGAAATATCATCCTAAACTTCATGAATAGAAATTAGAATTAATCCAGAGAAAATATACGTTAAATCAAAGAGAAAAGACTGTGACCAAACAATTTCACACTAAGTTTTAATAACACAGATTTACTGGTTTTTTTTGCATAATGACATGACTTCATCAGAATCTAAATGCACCATTAAAAACTCCATATTTAAATAAGAAAACAAATGCCTCATCTACATAACTGTCAACTGATGGTGTCCATGATTATAAGTGCAATGACGTAAAATAATTTGTCTGTCAGAACAGGGTCACAAAGGGGTTGTGAGTTTGAATACTTCCAAACTGTCTTGAATACAACTCCATCTTGCAACATGGTGCTATTTGAGCTCTTCAGTAGAACAGGATATCTACTTATGAAATTATTATCAAAAGATAATGAGAGAATGATGGATGTGCTCACTAGGGAGATTAAGGAGCTGTCAGAAAGCATTACACACGATTAGTTATTTTCTAACTATAGAAATGAATACATCAATATCTTTGGGAAGGTTGATAAGCAGTGTATTATTGTTAAGAAGCAAAATGAATGGATATTGCTGCAAGATAAAATCAACTATGAGAGGAAATAGGCATTCCATGGCTGCCACTTTCCAAAGCAAGCAACACATTTCAATTAAGCCACGGATACATTGACAGGAAGCAGCCATTAACTGCAAAGTGCCAACAATTATGTTTTTTTGTTATAAAGACTGAAAAGTCAGACTATGAACTATATTTCCACAAGAGTAAATTACCAGAAATCCTCACATGTATGAGACTGAGGGAAACTCCACTGAAGATAATAGTCTGTGATATTGATGTCAGGAGTTTGACAATAATGAAAATTCTGTTTCATCAGGTTTTAATATTTATTGTTAAAAGTCAACTAGAAATTACTGGCCAATATTACAAACTAGCCACCAGGGCATACTGTGTCACTGTCATGAAGTCAGTTTTAACAGTACAGTGACTGGAGGTGGGAAAACACTAGGCACTCACTCAGGCATAATAAATTTGTGCCATAATGGCACTTTAACAGTATAGAGATCAAGTTGTGGGGGGTGGGGAACATTAGTCACCAGGGAAGAACATTTCTGTGCCGTAACGTCACTTTCACACAGTTGGACTGGCGGTATAGACTATATGATGCAGCCATGGCAGTTAGCTATCACAAAGTGCACATGAGTGCTGTAGTTAACTGTGAATCAGGGACATGCAATACCATGTTGTGAAGCTAGGATCTTTTATGAATCCCTGGATATGTATTAATAGCAGAATGGGTTCTTGGGAAACCAGGTTGGAATATATGGAGTTAATTGGACAATGCCACACAGCAACCTGGGTTGAATGGTCTTCCTTTTTTAAATATTTTAAAATTGTGTTCAAACTGTAAGTTTGAGTAGAAGAACTGTCTTTGTTTATTTTGTATTATTATAATAAGCTTTTAATTAATTCTTGCAGACTTATTTTTACATTGTTGCACTTACAATCATGTGACAGTTATCTGATAGTTATGTATATGAAGGGATTATTTTCTTATTTAAATAGGGAGTTTCTGAATGGTGTGTTTTGACCATGACTGAGTCTGTTAACCGTATATGAAAGAACAAGATCTGTTATTAAAACTTACTGCGAATTCAGTTGGTCACAGAACTTTTTACTTTGGTTACTAGTTTTTGTATTTACACTGTAGGTTTGTGCAAGGTAGTCTTTTATTTTTTGAAAATATGTATTAAAGACCTTGAAATTCTGAATGATGAAGAAAGGTTGTAAAAATCTGGCAAGGTATTTAGAAACATATAGCACTAATAAGAAAGGTTAATTACTGCAAGCCGTTTTTATCTCCAGTGAGAAAATATGGTGAGATCTACATCTTATTTACAGTTTGCAGTTAAGTGTAACACACAGATTTGTGAAATGTAACTACCCATTTCAGCTACATTCTGGGAAAGTAATTTAAAACAATGTGTTTAATGTTATATAGTACCTCACAAAGTGGACATTTTTTTCCGAATACCCACTATGGTCTTTACTGACGGGGATCCTCTGATTGTTTATATCACAATGATGAAAGTTTCATTTAGTTTTATAATTTTATTATGTATTGATGATCACATATTGGATTGCACTGGTTTGCAGAAACCTAACAGAAAAAACTGATAATAATTAGAACCTTGTAAAAAAGAATAAAGAAATTAACTGATTGCTTCTCACAAAGAATAGACAATCACTGGAATAACCGAATTAAAAAAAACTGCCTAAACATACATAAATTCAAAGCTCAAGTGACAGCTCAAAGGATTAAAACTATAATCAGTTGCTGAGCAGCTTCTTGTGGTGCAGGGCATGATTCTCTGAGGCTGCATATGCTTACTATGTAACCTTGAGCAATTCACTTAATTAGAGAGTGCTTTTGTGAAATAGCTATGCTTCTCACTGATTTTTGTACTGTATGCCTAGAAATTACCTATGAATCCTAATTAGAATTATATTTTGGTAAACACATTTCAACTCTACTGTTGTTTAGGTAGACATCCCATTATTGGTCTGAAGATAACATGGTCAGAGCAGCAGCTGGGGAGATTTGCACCCTGGGCAGTTTACAACACATGCACCATGTGTCCAAACTTGAGGAACAACAACAGCAAAAAAAAAAAAAATCATCAGACAGTAAAATTGTGAAGCATTACATACAAATGGAAAGTATTTTCTTAGAAGGTTTGCTATATGGTGCAATATTTAATACTGAATATCATCATACAGGTACAACAGTACAACCATACCTCTTAACTATTCAAATTTTCACAAGATGTTTAGATTTTTGTCTCATATGTTTGGTCTATTACTCATATAATTTGTGGTTTTCTGGCAAATTACTGGGATGATCTGAGGATTGAAGTCACTAAATAATGACAGACATTTGAGTTTCAGACTTTAAATAATTCAGAAAATATATGTTAAAACATACCCTCTTACTCTAGCAACTTTCTAATTTTATAAGAGCAATATTTAAAAGTTGTCCCTATTTTGGGGCCTTTGTCCTTCCATTTTGTCAGGCTTTGTCCTCATTTCTTAAACTAAGAGGTTGAGGGGGGTATGAGCACAGCATGTTTTTGTGTATGTGTGTGTGTGTGTCTGGACGTGTGTATGCATGCCTACAAAGCCAACAAAATATGTAATAGATATATTACTTAGCTGTTTGCTATAGTAAGGGGAACATGATTTGGTTCCTTCCATTTTCATCTGGCTATTGTGTATCTCAGTAAGTCACTTAACCAGACAGTGCACCCAGGTCGTCCCTGAAAAGGGACACTTTTGCACAATGGGCTTAACCAGTTAAGAAATATTAAAAAAAAAAAAGATAAAGACCCAGTGACACTCCAATATCTAATTCTGCATGCCCAGTTATGTTAAAAGACATTAGCACTGTGTTCACAGTTTTAAGATACATGGCAGAGTGGCATAAAAGTTATCGACTCTGCCTCATAGTTTTTGCTTTTCTTTTTGATTCTCACCTAGGGTGTATCCTGAAAGAATCCTACACATCCTCCCCATTTTCTGTCAGTGTTTGCTGATTACACCTCTTATGCCCACATTCCAAAATGTGTGGGCAAAATGGCATTCCTACACATTGCCTTAAAGTGCAGTATTGCAGGGGTAGGTGTGAGAGTATGTGTATAATGCAATGGGTTGAATTAATTCCCCTAGCTTGAGCATAGTGAATACTAGGATATGAAATGACTGAGTCACTGGAAAAGATGAGAAAGAATGATGCTATGGATACATAGATATTTCCCTTTTCTTAGTATTACGGGCATTAACTAATAGCATTACACTAACACAGTGGCGGCTGGTGACTTCAAACCAAAGGGGGGCTGCAGGAGATAGCTGAATGGGTGGGGTTAATGGGAAGGGGTGCGGCCAACTAGAAAGGGGAGGAGCTATGTTCAAAACCACAAAAACTAACTTTAATTAAATATGCTGCCCTGGGTGCCAAACCCTCATTATGAGAGCCCAATCAAGACAAACGAAGTATAAAAGAATAAAAATATTTGACTGCATTTGCTGCATGACAGCTTACTTAATATCTAGATGGAAACAAAAAGGTTGAGGCATGAAAAAATAAATTACTTTTTAAATACATTACTGGAATGCCAGTCAAAATCAAGTATAAGAAAAACAAGCAGCACTCAACTCAAACCGCTTCTCCTTGCACTGCAGTTCTAATTATAATTTATATTCAGCTTTATTAAAGTACCAAGTAACATGCTGAAAGTAGCAATCTCTGTGATGCCCTCACTTGTAAAAATGTTTCTTATCCAAAAAAGACCTGCTGCCTGACAACTATCTACTTGTTTCATGGGGAAAACATGATCAAAGTAAAAAATGAAAAGCAAACAAGAAACACGTTTGAGATACATTGCTTAAAGAATTACTGTACAGGTTATGGACCAGACATGAATGAGATTCTGTTTAGTTTACAGGTAAAGCCCTCAGAGATCACTGGAAGTCTCCAACAACTGTAATGAGCTTCTTAAAATAATGTAATCCTGTCCTTTATTACAAATACTGTCATATGCATTTCAGTACCCAACGCTTATACATTATCTAGTTAAGTATTCTCTGCATGGCAACAACAGAAAGGCTTTCAATGTTGGCAATTCTTTAACAGTATGCTTATTAAAGCTTACTTGCATGTTATGATCTCAGACAAGCTTACCTGATGGTCATTAAAGCATTGCTACTTAAACACAGAGCAACAGGCACTTTCTGAGTAATAAGCATAAATTAACAGTACAAAAATATGACAGAAACCAGACCGTTCGGCAAAATCAAGAACAGATGAAAAGCCACTGTAGTACTTGTGTCTACCTTGGATGGGGGGATACCCTGCACATTTACACTGTATAACTGCTCCTTGCCTTGCTTGGACACATCCAGAGTCACTACTTGGCTGAGTGGGGTGCAACAAGTATGTCACAATTTGAAATGTCTCTGGCTGACTGTGATGGCCATGACACATTTGTCATACCTCTCAACCTCAGAGCAAGAAATCTGGACAAAGCCATACATAGAAGTGGGACAAAGGCCCAAAAATAAGGACAATTTTTAAATATTGCTCTTATAAACTTAGAAAGATAATAGAATAGTAGGTCTTGCATTAGTATGAATTTTCTGAAGGATATGAAATCTGAAACTCAAATGTCTCATTATTTTCTAACTTCAGTCTTTAATGATTTACCACTAATTTCCAAAAAAACAATTTTATGAAAAATGGACCAAAAATGTGATGCAAAAATATAAAATAGCCACACAATACAGCTGGGAACCTGTCAAAGAAGGGACACTTTTTTAATATTAGTACTGCTAACTTGAGCAGCTGACAAAATAAAAGAATCTACATGCATTTTTGAAATAAAAGTAATCTATAACTCTGATTATTACAGTTATTTCTTAATTGTAAACCCTCCATGTTTTCTTCCAAAATTGCTATTTTGCGGAGGGAATATTAGGGGGAGGAGCAACATTTTGAGCCAAATTCGGGGACAGTCGAGAGGTTTGGCTATGCCTAATTCTATAAAGCAATTTATTTGCATGTACCTCTCAACCTGTTAATGCAATAAATCTGGACAAGGCCAAATATATTGGGGGAACATATAAACAGTACTAAAAATTGCTCTTGTATAAACTAAGACAGTTGATAGAATAACATGTCTTACTTTTGCATGCATTTTTCTGAAGGTTATGAAGTCTGAAACTCAGTGTGTCATTATATAGTGACTTCCTTCCTAAATGATTTTCCAGAAAACCAAATTTTATGAGAAACAAACCAAAAATAAGAAGCAAAAATCTATTCATTCTGTGAAAATCTGGACAGTTGAGAGGTATAGTTCAGCTGGGGCTGTCTGAGTTTGCCGCCCTTCCCCCTCACAAAATCATGGTCGAATGGAGCCCTCCCCCCTGCAGCCATTCCAATGATCCATTACTTGGCTGTTTCACTCCATTTATTATAAACACTAATGTGCATACTGCTTTACTTCTATGATGATTTGGATTTCATTTTGAAAGTTTTATTTTGCATTTTACAGCACAAACACTAAGACATCTGCTAAATAAAGCAATGCAGTCTCACAATGAAAACAGGCTTAGCATTAAAACTTCTCTGCCCTTGAAACTCACATTCAATGAAACAGCATTTAAACCCACATTCAAAGAAAATACATTTTGCCAGTGGCAGATAAAGATTAACTTTGTCTGTTTTCAAATCATAGGCCCCTTGCACATGAAACATACATGTGCTCTTTGATACACCTTCCTGATTGTACTAAATTATATTCCTTGTACAATACAGTACAGTTGTTAGATGGCATTTTAAATGTATTGTTTTGAACATTTTTCCAGTAAACAATGAAACAAAATGCATGCACCAATGACGAAACTACCCAATTCAGAACATTTCCCATCCTAAAAGTCTACTCAACCTTCTGCAGTCCACCAGTATCAGTAAATATGCACAATCTCTGAAGTAGTAAAATTCATCAAATAATTCCACATTAAAGAAATCTGTAACAATGAAGAGGTTGCTGCTAGCAAACAACTTTATATGTCATTGTTTATTCATCTACAAATAAAGTGCCTGTTGCCCTTGAGGAATAAATTGGCTATGTTGCATGCATAAAAAAAATGATAAGCTAGTAATACTGCAATAGGGACTGTATGGCAAACTGATAACAGGTTCATAGTTACTACTCTAGGTATCTTTGCCAAAAAGGACTGCAGCATCCACCCACTTTACAACACAGTACAGTATCAGTAATGCATCTATCTACTGTGGGAGTAGAACCCACAGCCTTCTGCATCAAAAGCAAGTACACTACCTGTTGTGCTATTAACAATGCAAGCAGACTCAGAATAAGCAGCACTAAAGTTTTGTTCCCCTGCAGCTTTCAGCTCCTTGTAAAATCTATTCAACATGCAGTTGTATCTCTGAACTTTGCAGCACAAGAAATCTGGAAAAAGCCGACATTTATTGGGGGGGACAAAAGCCCAAAAACCAGAGACACATTTTAAACATTGCTTGTATAATGTTGTAAAGTTGCTAGAATAAAATGCTGTGTTACCACCATACATTTCACTGCCACGTCTTTAACCCAGGGGACCCTGTGCAAAACAGTGAGAGAAACATATCACTATGCCAAATCAGCTGTTTTGTGAAAGACAGGAAGACGAACTTAAATGGCTACCATTTAGTGAATTCAGTTCTCACCATAGCTGTCAACCTCTTGGCACAAAACACCTGAACAAAGCCAATAATGGGGGAATACAGCCCCCAAACATATTCAGTGAATTCAGTTCTCACTATAGGTCTCAACCTCTTAGCTCAACCTTACCACAAAATACCTGGACAAAGCCAATAATGGGGGAATACAGTCCCAAAAATAGGGACAAATTTCAAATATCCATGTTATAAACTTAGACAACTGCTAGAATAAACAGTTGTGTGTTACCATGTACTTTCTGAAGAATATGAAGTCTGAAATTCAAATGCCTGTTATTTTTAAACATTTAACCAAGAAACTAGTCTGACTTGGAACGACAGACCATTTTCAGCAGAGCAGGGAGAAATGCCAGACACATCTTTGTAAGATGGGAGGACATGCAAACACCACAGAGAAGGCACCCCATCCAAGAATCAAACCAGAGAACCTGTAGCTGTTAGACAGCAATGCTACCAGTGCACCACTGCACTAAAGACTTTGCAAGGAAAAAGGTAGCTACAGAAACCACAGATTTTATGGGGAACAGAACAAATATGAAGCAACAATCTGCAATTTTTTTTAGAAATGTTGGTGGATAGGGAATTCAGGTCCTTGCCACTTGCATCCAAGGTACAGGGTTCAAGCCTGAGTATCTCTACCCACCACCATTTGTTCTCTCTAGCCAGCAGTATATAGTAACTGGGGCATTACGCACACATACACACCTTTAACTGAAACATGACTAAGCCTTAGGTTAGAACATGCAACAGTAAATGCATTCACAGACTGTTTTATAGGTGGCTTTACAAGCAGGAGAAAAGCCAAGAATGAGCGGTTATAAAACAGTCTTCAACCCCACCCACTAAAGAGTTAATAAGGGCTACAGTCTCAGCAGTGATCATAATTTGGACAGCAGCAGGGTCATAATATTGTCAAATATCTGTGATAGCAGCCATTACTGGTCTGGTGTCTCATATGACTAATGAATTGACATAAAACAAATGGACAGAACTCCTTCCTTAATGAGAAATGCAGTTAAACTCCCATCGCAATAACTTACACTGGCTATCAGCATGCATATTGTTGCATCTGATGAAACACTGAGAGATACAGAGACACGCAATGTATTGAATATCTGAAGTGTGTTGTGCTCTCCGTAACCTAGCTGTAAGATGTTACCACTTTACATTATGAGAAATGCTCTTGTCGTGCTGCGATCTTCCTTACTTTTTACAGCTGTTGTTATGGGTCATCCAGTTTTTGTGGTTGTTAATTTATTGTTGTTATGGGTCATCCAGCTTTTGTGGTTGTTAATTTATTGTTGTTATGGGTCATCCAGTTTTTGTGGTTGTTAATTTATTGTTGTTATGGGTCATCCAGTTTTTGTGGTTGTTAATTTATTGTTGTTATGGGTCATCCAGTTTTGTGGTTGTTAATTTATTGTTGTTATGGGTCATCCAGTTTTTGTGGTTGTTAATTTATTGTTGTTATGGGTCATCCAGTTTTTGTGGTTGTTAATTTATTGTTGTTATGGGTCATCCAGTTTTTGTGGTTGTTAATTTTTAAATAAAACTAAGTGCTAAACATTTTTCAAAAATACATGCACATTATTTTTGTTTGCATTATCTTTATGCTGTGTCTTTCCTACTCTTTTTTAACCTTAAGTAACTATATGTGCTATAAACCTTAGTATGGCTACCGTACAGCAGTCAGACATAAGCACATTAAGTACATAACTCAACAGCCTGCCTCTCTTGCTGAGAAGAATGGTGCCCTGACTGTGACCCATGCAAAAGGGTTCTAGCACTGGAAAAGGGAGGTGGGGATGGAGAGAAGAATGAATGAGAATAGCCCGGTACTACCCCCACCCCCCACCCCCAGGGACAGGAAGGGTTGGATGCACTTGAGCTGCACTGCGATGGTGTGATTTCCCTGGTAGAGACACAGAAAAATCACCTCCCATGTTTCCTGCTTTTGGGGTTGGTTGTAAGAGGTTAATACCCCCATATGAAAGTGAGGGAGCCATTCACATTCAGCCTATTGCACATTTCCTTCCTTTGTGCCCACTCTTTATGTGTACCTCTAGGAGCTGTTGTCTGATTTCTTTGAACCTCTCTTTTGTATACTCAGTAATTACGTTTCTTTTTTCCTTTACATTTATTAACTACGAAGTGTATAAGTTTAACAACCATGTATGTGTTCCTGATTCTTTGATAAGTACTAACTGATAATATTCTTTTTAGATTAATCCTAAGACAAATATGTCTTTGCCACCCCATGATATTGCTTTTCTCTTTTCTGTTGTCTAGGCAACTTGTTAAATGTTTGCCTTTTCTTTGAGAGACTGAGATTAAGAAGACAAGTATGAATCTGAATGACTGAGAAGGGTATATGATAAAAAAACAAGACTTTTTGTAGAAATTAGCAAATCTCTGACTCAATCTTTAGTTTTTACACTCTGTCTCTACATTTTTCTCATTCTTCTTTCTTTCTTTTTACTTATTTAATCTCTTTACTGAGGGATGATAACTAGTTAATAAATGCTGACACAGTTAAAAAGTAAGAAGTAACCCTTCCAGATGTGTGCAAACACACACACACACACACACACACACACACACACACACACACACACACACACACACACACACACACTAGATCAGCGACCACCTCCTACCAGCCCAGGTAAGCGATCAGCCCACACACACACACAACTAGATCAGAGACCACCTCCTACCAGCCCAGGTAAGCGATCAGCCCACACACATACAACAACTAGATCAGCGACCACCTCCTACCAGCCCAGGTAAGCGATCAGCCCACACACACACACAACAACTAGATCAGCGACCACCTCCTACCAGCCCAGGTAAGCGATCAGCCCACACACACACAACTAGATCAGCGACCACCTCCTACCAGCCCAGGTAAGCGATCAGCCCACACACACACAACAACTAGATCAGCGACCACCTCCTACCAGCCCAGGTAAGCAATCAGCCCACACACAACAACTAGATCAGCGACCAGCCCAGGTAAGTGATCAGCCAAAATGAGAACACCAGCGATCAGCTCCTTCAGCCCAAATGAGAACACCAGCGAAGCAATCAGCGACCCGGTACTCACCAGCCCAAGTAAGCGATCAGCTCCTTCAGCCCAGAAGATCAGCGACCCGGTACTCACCAGCCCAAGTAAGTGATCAGCTCCTTCAGCCCAGAAGATCAGCACACGAAGCAATCCACACACACACTTTGCTCCTGACTGAAGCCCGCGCACTGTCTCGCAAGTCCTGCGAGAGCAGCTCAGTCCTCTTATTGGCTCTGACTGCGGTTGAAGCAGTCTGGAGCTCTTCTGTGTGGTGCAGTCGTCACCGCACAGAATCTTGGTATCTCACAGCAATGATTGCTGGGTACCTGTTTGTCCCTATCCGGACTGCTGGTAAGGCAGTCAGGGTTGGGGCTTGTGAATTTTGTGTTTAACAGATATTTTTTTGTTTTTTTCTAGGTGGGAGGGCTGCAGTCCGGCAGTCCGATAGGACGAGCCTCCCCTGCACTAACACTGAAATATAGAAGCATGCAGTCAGGTAGCACTGGTGACATACAGGAATAAAGCCATGACTAATGCCTAGTTGACCTGAGTTCCAGGATTTTTCAGGTGCTTGATGGTACAGGCAAGAGAGAACTGGCATACTTATTTGGGGGGGGGGGTATTGTGCTTTTATCTGAATATGACCACAGCTCTGTAAAATGACCAGGCCATGGTCAGTGGCTGAAAATAGATTATTAGTGGGATATGGGCCAGTGCAGGTGTGGGTGTGACTGGAGAAGCTGGTGATAGCAGCCTTGTCAAGAGTGTGTGGAAGTGAATGTTCACAGATGATACAAGGACACTGGTTGTCAGTGTAGTGAACTTTGTGTTTACATTACCACTAAGGGTGCACTTCATTTTTGGGATACCAGTGAGAACAGAAACTACCTGATAGCTACCTGGATGATGGTTCCAGCAATGGTTCTCAGCCTAGGTCATCTGGTGGGTTCAAATGTAGGGAATGAATGTGCTTAAATCTGATTGGGGAGAGCTTAATAAAGCAAGCAGAGGAAAAGAAAAATCTGCAGTCAGTCAATACTGTAAATAGATGGATAAACACAATAATATACTTCTGCTGTAATAAATAAATAAACTGTTTTTCTAAGTTTCTCTACTAATTGCATAAAACAATTATTTTGTGTCTGAAAGACCTTAATATTATATAGAACAACAAAGTCATCTCAAATTCTGCAACAGTAAGCTTTTATTTTGGCAAAATGTGAAGTCCTCTCCTTTACAATGTTTGTGCGTATGGTTTATCCTGGAAAGTAAAACATCCAACATGAACTGATAAAACCCAAAAGAATGGACCATCAGTGAGATTCTGAAGTTTTTAATTTAAGACAAAAGCGTTCACGTGTAAACATTTTTTGCTCTGTTCAATAAAGCCTGCTTGCTTCGAGTTTTTTTTTTTGTTCTCCTGCAAAGTCTTATGTTTCAATAAAAATTGTCCTACTTTAGGCACTTAAAAAGGTTGTAACTCTTCTTTCTTTCTGTTTTGAGTGTGATTATAACTTCACAGTGGTATTGGTTTTTCTGTTCTGAGTGTCTCAAGTAGATTCAATGTGGTAATGTTTAGAATACCTTATTATGTGGTCATAGAAGAACTGATGGAAGTTAAATGGGAGGTACCATTCTTCTCCACACGACTGTCGCATCTTTGGAACAGGCTACCAATTCATGTGAAACGGAGCACCTCTGTGACACTGTTCAAGAAGAACCTGGACAAGTAGATGGGGCACCATAAATTTTTACTGGGGATAGCATCCACAACCCTCCTGGACATGGGCAGCCATTATTAAATGAAATTTTGGGTATTGACTAGCATTTCTATAGTATTATATTGAGATGAAACAGCTAAGCTTGAAATCACCTCCATGTCGATAGCCTACTAATCTCCTGGATCCTGTGATCCTATGAGCCAGATTTCCTTATCTGAGATTGCGCTGTGATTGTGATTATCAGTAGCAGATTAGAATTGGTATCAATGTTATGAAATCTCAGTATTTACCTCAAGTACTGTCTGAAGTTTATGTGTAATGTGACCATGGCTATTAAAATGCTATTTTTTCGATTAAGAAAGTTCACCCTATTAAAAATATTATTCAAACAGTGGATATGACAGCTGGTGCCTTTACACCATTATCTTCCTAGGTGAACTATTACAATAACCTTTGCCTCCAGCTAACAGATTTGAACTTCAAGTAAGTTCAACATTTGCAGCCTGGTTATTTATGGGCACATTGCAGTTTCACCATATTACTCCAGTTTTGTAGAATCTGCACTGGCTACTGGTGACCTGATGCATCAAACACTGATTTTTGACCTAGGTGACACAAGGCTGATGTCAAAGGAAAAATATACTTTAAAAATGATCAATACACAGTAGGTTCAGGTTAAGGCACTTCTTGCAGCAAGGAGACAAAAATGTGCTAATACAGAGTTTGTCTAACTAGAATCAGGAAATACCAGCATTTTTATACATTTTCTAATAAGACATTGCCTACCAAGCTGACGTAGCAAATCACAAGTTTTAACATCATCATTACATAGCAGTTGTTTTCATGCTTTTCTGCTTGTACTATCAATTTTTGTGAGAAACTTCCTAAGAAAAACAATGTGGCTTTGGCTACCACCGGTTAGATATATGCAATGTTACCATTCAAGGTACTACGGCTAATGTGAGCACAAAGCAAGTATAGATTGCAGTTCATTTCTCCAACAGTTCTTTGTCTGTCTTTATCTCTTCCTTCTGCAGCTGTGCACGTTCTCATACCATGAACAGAGCTAATTGTTCAAAATCATAACATTATAGAATATAGCATTGTTCATTCATTGCTTCCTGACCTAGCAGATAATCGCCTGTTTTTCAAGTACATTTCCAAAAGGCATAAACATGAATTTTGCTGTGCTAGCAGTTACTAGGTCAGAGGGCATCTTGCAAGTTTCAGAAAGCACACTGCAGTTTCAAAAGCATCTTTTAGTCTCATATAAAACTAAGCTGTATGTAAAATAGTGTATATAAAATAGAATGAAAAACGTGTTAACTATTTTAGTTTCTAATTAGCATTAAGCGCACACATTAATAAATATTTTTCTAACAGCTGACTACTGGGTCAAATGCCTGTTAAGAGTTAGACAGGTAGAAGAGGTATGAAGAGGCATTGCCCTACTCAACTCTTCAGGAGACAGTGAGAGGGGGTGTATAGGGGGAGGGGCATGTATGAAAGCCCTGATGGTGATGTGAGGGCAAAAACAGGAATCTTAACTGATTTATCTGGGTAAACATAGAGTACCTCATTGCCATGCAGGTGGGACCATTTCCTTACAGCACTATTGAATGCCTATCTGAAGATGGTAAAATAGAAAATACCCTGTAAACCACAGTATAATGGAATGTAACCTGGCCTAATCCCACACTTGGTGCATGGTGATGTACACCATTAAGAACTTAAACATGAGGAAACTGACCAGCCTTTATCTGTATAGACTCCATGAGGCGAGACTTTCTTGGTGTGGGTCATCCTGGGTAGGGGGTGTCATGGTTTAATTAACCATATGGTAACAGGCAGCAAAGGAACAAGTAGTCATCAGTGGTAGACAACAAATAAACAAAACAGATCAATTAATAAATGAATAAATTAATAAATAAGCAAATAAATCCAGCAATAAATCCTAGTATTTGCATATCTAGTCCCACATGGTTTGAGTCTCATGTATTTTAAGGAGCTCTTGGTCCTTTACTGATGAATCTGTGTCCTTCACTTATTAGGTGAGGGGGATGCTAATTGTTCCCCAAGTTCGGCTTGAAAGGACATGATTTTATTATTCTGCTTTGTAGCTCCCAAATTTGTAAAAGTCACTATCTTTCTAGCTTTGGATTAATCCCTCAGTGGGCAGCTCCTAGATTATGATCAAACCTTTAACTGTCTGATTTGTGACCACTATTTGTCATTTTACATTTTTTGCTAATTTGTAATGTTCTTAAATTATAAAAAAATAATATTTGATAGCTTAACTGCAAGACCCTTCAAAACATAGATCCCTGGTATTATCTTGACACTGACCATTACTGGTTTATAGTCATCCGTTCATAGTATGTGTCGTCAAATATGACGTAGATCAAACAACTGGGGAACAGAGCACCTGGAACTAATGCACCGCTGAAAGGATCAGGCAGCACAGCTGAGACCACAAACTTTTACTAAGTTGTACATTAGTAGCAAAGTGTGATAGTTAATATTGAACCTTATGTACTATAAGTGCATTCATAATACAGATATGTGAATCCATTATATGGGTAATATTTATGAACAGTAAATTATATGAAATTAAATGTATTCCTTTCTATTCATCCATAAAACCAGAGTGCATCTTGTGACCTGCTCTACTAACCTCTTTTAGGATCTGAGTACCTTTTAGAGCCTTGTGAGGGAAGTGGAGAAGACATTTGTTAACTGTCTGTTTCTGGTTTGGTGATGTTTTATTTATTTACTATTTATTTATTTTACATTTGTTAACCGGGCAGGTCCGACTGGGCACGTGTCCTTTTTCAGCGGAGGCCCGGAGAGAAAAGCTCCATGTACACAGTAAAACATTACATTAGACAGTTGATGTACAGTTAGATTACATGCAATCATATATAGCATCCATACATTTTATCTGTTAATAATGCTGTTGAAAAATAATGCTTTACAAAGAAAGAGTTTAGACATCAAATACTTCAGAGTAGTTGGGCGATATATACATTATAAAATAGCTGGTAGAATGAAATATGTATAAATGATAGATTGGATAGGAAGAGTTCTGAGTAGAGGGGAGAGAGGATAGAATAGATAAGGAAATAAATATTGAGTTGAATGTAGAGGGGTTGATAGAGAGTAGTAGGTGGTCATGATCTAAAGGTAGGGTAAGCAGGAAGGCTGCAGACATATAGAGGAAGACAAAAAATGCTAAGGGTGTAAATAATGATAGTATTGGTAGGTGGGCTTTGCATAAAGTCAGTTGGATATAGGAAAGGAAGAGGACACGTATAGGGAGAAGAAGAAAGATGTAACGGGAAATAATATTGGGAAAGTAGAGTAAGGAAGCTGAAGTAGTGGGGTTGGAAATAAATAGAGACGGAGGTGTATTTGTGAGTTTTATATCCAAATGACTGTTTTTATTTTGACTGGAATTTCTATATATTAAACTTTATACAGCTTCAATGCTCGGCACTCTAATGTGCTGAACTGCACTTTACACAGTATCTCAGAGGGCAGTATTACCAGTAGCCATCAAGCTCAAACTGTATGGTTTAATACTTGGCTACTAGAACTCAGCCGCACTGATTTCAGAAAGCTTGTTTAACAATCCTTCTCAATCCATTCTGACCACAGCTGTGCTCTGTAGTGCTGCTCTGCTTCTTATTTTGTCAACTGCCTGGCAAAGTAATTCCTACATTACTAATTTCACCCTTATTTCAACAAGACAAACTAATCAAACTCTTTCTCTCAGTCACAAGGTATAAGTGCATTGAGCTTAAAGAAAGAAGACTGATACAGGGTTCAGATCTAATTTATAAATACTTTCAAGACAAGGGTCAATGTTTTGGCGTTAGGGGTTGGCATAATGGTCAAGGTGTTTACTTCCCAGATGCAAGGTACATGGTTTGATTCTCACCTTTGGGATACATTTTCTAAGCTTAGACTGGTCCTTAAAAGAATACTTAGCTATGAATCAAAATGGATTTTTGAATATTTTTATAGCAGGTTTCTTCTTATTTTTCCCACTGCTATAAACCTAGCAGGCATTTTCTACTATGCCTTGCACTATTGGCAGCCTCTTTTATCTATCATTATGAACATAGTATTGAGAAACAGCTATATTTTCTTCAAATTTCAGGAGTTGTGATGGATGTAGCACCAAAGCCCCTTTATGCAAATATAGCTGTCAACTTCTGAGAGAAAAACTTAATATTAAGTTCTGAATTCAGCAATTACTTATCCATGTATGTAAGATTTTTGGATGATATTGTTGTATTGTGGTCAAGGTCAAATCAGGAACTCTTCAGATTTTTTGTCATTTATGGAGACAAGTTGTTTAACATCTGCTAGTATAGTTGAATGGCAACATATACATTTTTGGATATTAAAATATCCAAGGATTACACTGGAGCCAATATCAATCCATTATCTACCTTCTCAATCATGTAGTTACATTATTCAAGTAAACATCCTTATAAACAAAATTATTTGAATGCAAAAGGTCAGCAAGTACATCACTCCAGGATTATAACAGATGATTTGTTTTTTGAAGGTGAAAGTATATCCCTGTTATCCATATTTAAGAAAGGGGATATCTAAAAAAAAAATAATCCAAGAGGCACTTATTGAACTAACCAAAGTAAGAACAATGAGATTTAGAGTTTTATTGGGAGATAAGAATTTTAAGTTCAAAACTACAGTGACCACATATAAAAATGTCCATTTCTTATGCCATACTATCCCAAATTTAAGAATATTAGGGACATTATGAAAAGTAACTGGAACTGTATGTTTAATGCTAATATAAAATTTGTATTGGCCCCAGTGTAAGTATTGTATTTAGTAAGAAAAGTAATTTAAAGGAAGCTTTTGAAGCAAATAAGAAGAAAAGACTTATCAGTCATCAATTCTCTATGAAAAAATGTGGGGCTTGTAAATATTGTACATATATAAATAACAGTCCATTTGTCATGATGTCATCTTGCAAGTGAAATATCCCATGTGGGGGAGATGTGACTGGAATACCCAGGAGGGATCTAGTCACCTGTTTGTCTTGTGAACCCCTTTCCATTAGAAAGACAGAAAGGAAGTGAAGTAAAAAGATACTGGAAAGACTATAAAAATGCACTGCTTAGGCACTCTGTTGTGTGTAGCAATTAAACAAATTGTGCAAGAAAGTTCCAAGAATCAGTAGAGGTGGCCCATGGGGACACATTATTGAAGAAAAAGAGTTAAAATATCAGTTATGTTTAAATGCCACAGTTCTGCTTTGTCTTAATGACAGGACACCCATAAGCAGTATTTTAAATATTATAGTTTTTAAATTATAGTCATTTTTACAAAATATTACAGCATTTCCAAGACAAAATATTTAACATTAACATTTTTAATACCCAGTATTCTATTTCATATGGCTAGCACCATATGATCGAACTTTTGGAATCCCGACATTGTGAACAGAGATCTGCATATAGTGCAGAATGGCAGATTTCCCTTGTCCTCACTGTAGTGCGATCTCGGAGTTGGAATATTTAAGTAGCGGCGGTGGTGGGGTGCAGGGGGCAGAAGCATTTAAATTGTTTTTTTTTTTTTTTTTTTTTTTTTATTTGTTTCTGAATTTCAATATTCCGAAACATTGATCATATGGTCTCGATCATATGAAATGTGATGTTTCGGAATTTTGAGATTCCGAAGTGAATCTATATATATATATATATATATATATATATGTTTGTGTGTGTGTGTGTGTGTGTGTGTGTGTGTGTGTGTGTTTGTGTGTATGTTTATATATATGGATGTGTACATATTCTAATTTTTAATGAACAATACTACAATGTAATACACACTTTCTATTAATTAATTAATTAATTTGACATTATATATGCAGAAATAAATATATATATATATATACATATATATATATATACACACACACACACACACACACACACACACACACACACACACACACACACACAAATAATTTTGAGTGGTTTCATATTAATTATATTTATATTTAAATCTGCTTTTGAAGGTGGATGATCTAACCCTTTAAATTTTAGAATTTGTATTATTGCCTGATTTTTAGCTGACTGTGTTGGGTCATGTGACAAGTATGTTTTTAACAGCTGCTTTTATTATTTTTGGCCTTCTGAAGTTTATTTGTTTAAAATGATAAAAGTGCAAAAGGTTTTGTGTTTTATAATAAATGTTTGCTATGGAATATCTATGGCTCTTATTTCTCACTTCGCACATTCTACTTTGGAATTTGTATTAGATCAAAAGTGAGGTTGGACAGCATTGGATATTTTCCTTCTCTCAAAAATGTTTTTGATACACAAAATATGCTAAACGTAAGTCAACAAAGTCTAAAGCAAAAGGTCTTTGCAGGAACCATGTCCACCAGTACAAATGGCAAAACAAGGGAAAATGGTATCTTTTAAATTACTTTCCTCATTTGTTTAAAAATAAGCCGTGTGACTCAACTTATGTTAGTGTATCAAGCACTCAGGTGTTAAACATTATATAGACATAATCCATTTTAAGTACCTTTTCTTATCACCACAGCATTTTGAGACATGCAAAGACATACAATCTAATAGAGTTTCAACCTACTTAAGACCCTTTATATGAAGATATACATTTGTTTTGTTTTAAAATTTACTTGAATTTTTATAGTTTATTTACTAGATTTTCTTTCTAAGTGGCAATAGTTATTTGGAGTTTCACTTATGTCCCTAAGAGCTGTAACTATAAATATAACAGGTTAAAAGGCTTGCTTTTAGTAAATACATCAAGATATTGGAAGCAGGTATAGATGTTTGACAGGAACAACTCATTACATCTGAGTGACGCCTCCAGGTGCATCTGCAGTTAACTCCTACTGATGCCTCTAGGCATCAAATATTGCTTATTCATATTTGCATCAATAATTCAAAAACAATGCTATGTACAAGGTTTTAAAAGATTTCATCTTAAACTTCCACAATGGCAAACTCAACTGTATTAATAGTTGACCTCTGTCTAGTGAAGTCAAGTAGACATTAACTGTTATTTTTATTATATAAATTTATATAGATAGAATTTTTACATTTGTTCACATATCTCAACAACCAAGTAACACAGACAGTACTCCTTAGCCCCATATGAAAGCTCTCAGCTAGATGAATAAAATGCTGTTAACAGTGTGTGTGTATCTTGACAGGCTGCTGAGATATTGTAAGTTGTTTGCAAAATATTACAAATGTAATAGTTACAGTGTTTATTGTGACTTATAAACTTTGGTTTAAGACCTAGAACCTAAAGAATACTACCACTATAAAAATAGTTTGTGCTGCAGAGTTTGTCATTTTAACTTCTTTCATAATCCATATGGTTCCAGTGATATGAACATTTATTTGAAATGAGAGGACATCATTTGATTTGGTCAACATGTCCATTGGAAGTTACAGTGCAAACTTCCTGAGCTCCATTGGAGTGAATGAGTTAAGATAGCAAAGTGGCATTTTAGCAGTTTGCACATAGGAAGTTATGAAGTATATTTTAATTTATCTCCTAAGTAAAAAAAAGTGTGACTATCTGTCCAACCATTAA
Organism: Protopterus annectens; assembly: GCF_019279795.1. NCBI lineage: Eukaryota > Metazoa > Chordata > Ceratodontiformes > Protopteridae > Protopterus > Protopterus annectens. The sequence continues at coordinate 23,322,134 of NC_056729.1, read as the reverse complement.
ATTTTAATTGAAAATCCCAGAAATATAAAAAGATGGTCAACGGTATTAGATAGTATTAGAGGTAGAAATACAGACAGGGCCCTTTATTTTGGTAAATGTCTATGGTCTCAATTGTGATTTCCCTTATTTCTTAGATTGTTTGCATCCTTGGAACTTATAAATTCCCAAGGAGACCAAATTCTTTCAGGTGGTGACTTTAATGTAGGGCTAGACTTTATACTGGGCAGAACTTCCTCAATTATGAAAAAAACATAAACAGTCACTAAAAGTCATTAAAAGTTATGAATGCAAAATTATAAAAATTGAAGTTAGTAAATCTTGCAAAAATTCTGCACAAAGGTTTTACTGATTTTACATATATCTCCTTAATAATTTAATTGGCAGTATAATGGACTATCGGCTATTATCTCAGGCATTATTATCCAGTGCCCTAAAAGTTACTGTATTACCGTATCCACTGTCAGGCCATCAGCTGGTATTATTAGAGCTTTCTGTGTAATTTCAACAGTTCTATTAAAAGAAGTATTGAAGAGTAGACACTTTAATCATTACTGATCCAGATTCAGTTAATTATATTACACAAACAGTTGGAAATTATATATAATAAAGCCAAATAGATGCTACATATGTTCATGTGTGGTGAGAATCTTTCAAATGTGATCTTAAAAAATTAACAGATTGTCAACTTTAGTTCAGCAGGTCAGTGCATTATGAGGCAATTGCAGAGACAGAATTTAGAAATAAGGAGTTGGTAAATGAATACACAACAAATGAAACAGAACTGACTAATCAAATGAAAGCCAAGACAGAATTATAACACTGAAGAGCAGCTCAATGGGCATGAGCCCAGGGTGTTAAGGTGGGGATATTCTTGGCTGACAGATTGAAACACCACATATATGCAAATGTTTCCATTATAACTGATAATTCAATAGTGATATCTGAAGAAGGTATAGCTGAAGAATTGAGAACATTTTGCATAAGACTTTATGACATCAAAAATTACAATAGCACCAAAGAACAACAATTTAATGCCCACTTTAAAAAGACAAACATTTTAAATATTGACCTTAACCTTGCAGAGAAATTTAAAAAAGAAACAATCACAGAGGAAGAGATTAAACTGGCATTTAAACTACAGCAAAAGTCAAAACTCCAGAACTGGAGAGGTTTACTTTTAATTTGTTGGATACATTAAAATCTACCTTGGTAATCCCTCTTACTAGACTATTGAGTGAAATCTTTTGAACTGGTCAAATGTCACTATCTATGTGTGAATCTAGAATAATGGTTCTATTGAAACCAAAAGTTTCCTTAAAAGCTAATACTCATAGACCCATATAGTCAATAAGCACTGAGGGCAAATTATATGCAAAAATTCTAGCACATACCACATTAGGTCCCTTCTTCCCATCTCACTACAGGATGATCAAAATGGCTTCATCAAAGGTAGATCAAGTACACAGCTTACAAAATCTTTAATAACTCCAATACAAAATAAACACAAATTGCCCTATCCTTCTGTAGCAATTTTTGTAGATTTTGAAAAAGATGTTTAGTTCTGTCTTATGGCCATACATGTGGAAATTATTGGAGAAGTATTAGTTCTGTCTAGAGTTCAGAAAGGCTGTATAGGTCATCTATCATAAAAGTATTGCTTCTATATTAGGAGTCTTAATCATAACTTTTTCCTTCCCCATAAAAAGGACCGCAAAACAATGACGTCCTGTTTTTCGCTTGGTATTTTTAATGGCATTGGATCCTTTAATAAGACCCATTAACTCCAATCTGGAGCTATCCAAATGGAAAATAGGTACATTAGAGGCTAGAATTTTGATGTTTGCAAATTAATACCTCATTCTTATTCCAGCAGGGATAATTTTCATAAATTTTGGGATTGTCCATATTGCCAAAATATAGGAAAATATTCAGCTTTAATGTTTACTAAAGCAAGTAACATATCACAGTACACCATGAAATTGACTAACTTTGCATTCTATAATTATTTATTATTATCTACTACCAATAAAATGCTTCATGTAATTCTTCCTGCTATAACTAGATTTTATATAGCTACTCACTGGAAAAATACAAACCAGTTGTCTGAAGTAGGTCTAGCTGAGATGGTGAAAAAGCATGCAAGCGTGGTATTAGTTAACTGCACAAATGGCTTAGATGGAGTTTTCTAAATGTTATTTATTAGACACCACATTTATAGACTTAGTTAAAATAATGTATTTTTAGCATCAGTGTCTTAAACTTACATTATCATTAGTTACTTGAAACAATGTCAGATATCATGATTCAAATGTAATATTATTGTTACCTTGATGTTTTGCAATAAAAAATAAACAATCTGGACACACCAGGTAAACACAGTGTGAGACAAGATTAAGAAGCATTTGTAGAAAATTTATGTAATGATATCACGCATAATAGGGTACCATTTTATAGATACTTAAGCTATGGTAGGAGTAAAGTAATACAAATTGATAAAATGTGTGCAAATTCTAAAATTTATTCTCAATCACAACAAAAATGCACTCAAAACAGTTTGGTTCCACAAAGCGGGTGATACATTGTCCTAATAACATTCAGGTAACTTCAGATACCGAAGTTATAGGTACATAGATAAGTACTAAGCTAAGATGGATAGCTGCATGAATTACTAATAGGGGATGACAAATATAATTCAGCAGCTGAACAGGTGAAATTCTAGATTACAGTAAGGGTGTCCCCATAGGGCTCAGCCCTAGGCCCATAGTTGTTTAGGCTGTATCTTTCACATCTTTTTCAGCTTAAGCACGCTACAGTTTGTACACAAAGGACTTGAAAATGGGTAAACTGATTACTTGTTACAGATAGGATATAGCTGCAAAAGAACTTGACTAAATTGACTGTTTGGCCACAGAATAATAATGTTCAGACAGATACATCAAAAAGTAAGCATATGGAGAGGTGTGGCCAAGGATGAACACAGGATAGCAGCAGATTTCTTCAGCTCCACCAATTTCATTACACTGACAGGAATTAATTACTTAAAAAATTAATTTTTGAAGTAATTTTCTTTCTAAATATGTTTGTTTTATATAGTTCTTGAACTATATCTAAAAAAGAAAGGAAATCTTAACAATATTCCTGTCAGAAATCACTGTGGAAATTTTCCTGTCAGTTTATCAGTCTTAAATGAGTTCCAGTAAGACAAATTCTCAAGACTCCAGCATCAAGAAAGAACTTCAGTCTCTGATAATTATAATCCAGCAACTTACTGATAAAATGGATAAAATGGATACCAAAATAGACACCTTCATAGAAAAAACTACAAAACAAATAGACCTGTTACATACAGACCTGCAACAACAGAAGAACCAGATGACAGGCATAGAAGAAGCTGTGAATGACATGGAAAATGAAGAGGAAATCAACATTGAGTTTCTGCTGAAACAAAATACACATTTACAAACAAAGCTGGATGACCTGGAAAATAGATCTAGGTGCAATAACATTAGGATTTTTGGACTGCCAGAAAATATTGAAGGTAACAATATTACTTCTTTTTTAACAACTTGGCTCCCTAAAACGTTAGACTTACCAGAAGCATTCTCTTTTGGTATCGAAAGAGCACATAGATCTATAGTTAATACTAACTCTAACAAAAAATATCCTAGATCAGTTATAGTTAGATTTCTATCATCTTTTGATAAAGAGATGGTTCTTAAATCTGCTTGGGCTAAAGCTCCTGTTAAGATTAATGAGACAACTGTGCGTTTTGACAATGACTATTCTTCCATGGTAATAGCTAAAAGAAAAGTTTCTCTGCCACTAATAAGGGCGCTTAAAAAGCACAGTTTAAAACATACCTTCTGTTTCCTGCCAAGCTTAAAATCTTCCTTCCTGATGGTCCTAAGGTTTTCGATGATTTAGACTCTGCTTTACTGTTTGTCAAAGAAAAAAGGATTTTGGATAAAATAGAAGAAATGGAATGGGCTAGTTCTTCATTAAAGAGATTGGCAACTGAAGCTTCATGGAAGACTTCAGAGAAGAAGAAGAGACTAAAAAACAAATGATTTGTTATATGTTTTTTTTCTCTCTCATCATTTTAGTTCATTATTAGTCTTTTTGAATATAGTTCCTGCATTTCCAGAAAGCCACAAATATTTTGGAAAATATTTAATCAAAGTTATTCTCTATGTGCAAAGAAATGTTTTGTTTCATAACCAGTCAAAATACCTGAAGATTTAATGGCAAGCTGTGATTCAATTTGTTTCTCTTTCTGAAAAGAAGTAAGGTTAGTAATTTGATACATTTTTTATCTTTACCTTTTTTTTCCTTCTCCTTTTATTATTTTCTTTGTTTAAACAATGACATTCTATTTAGATTATGTAGTGGGTAAAGGGTGGGGGAGGGCAGGGAGAGAACAGTAATGAAAATATCATTAATAGAATAATAGCATATTTATTCCTTGTAAAAGTTTTTATAAGTTCTTCAAATGCTATTTCTAATTATACTTTCTTGATTATACTGCTTATGCCTGTTTGTGAATAATCTGTTATGCTTTAACTAATAATAATCAGAACTAAATAAGAGTAAATAATATGTTTTATTTTTAACTCTATTAATATAAACAGTAAGTAACATTCCATTGTATATACTTCTTACAGCTTTCTCTTACATTTTTTTATTTCTGCCTCACTCCCTTTTATTTTCTACTCTCTTTTTCTTTTCTTTATTAATAAATAGAAATGCTTTTGATTGTGTGGGCACAGTGAATAATAGGATTTGTATGAAAATTGAGTTGGGAGAAGAATGTTGAGTTTTATTGCTTGTTGGTAATTTTGGGCTTAATTTCACTTACATAGAGGCTGTAATGATCTGTGGAATACATTGTGAATGTTTTGTCATGTTTAGATGCATTTACACTGCTAAATGAATGTTTGTCACTAGTTTTAATAAGTTTCCGCCAAAATGTTAAGAGAGACAATCTGAGATGTGGGCTGTCTCATGCACAGTGTTCATGAGTTACTTCAGAAGCTTCAGCTCACAGAATTCTCACAGAGAAACTGAAAGCAGTTAGTATAACCTTTGACATAGTTATCACACTGACACACCACAGATTCAGGAAAATACTCTATTCATAAAATATGTCAGTTATAATGTTTTGTTTCATAACCAGTCAAAATATCTGAAGATTTAATGGCAAGCTGCGATTCAATTTGTTTCTCTTTCTGAAAAGAAGTAAGAGGCTGTAATGGTCTGTGGAATACATTGTGAAGGTTTTGTCATGTTTACATGCATTTACACTACTAAATGAATGTTTGTCACTAGTTTTTAATAAGTTTCCCACCAAAATGTTAAGAGAGACAATCTGAGATGTGGGCTGTCTCATGTACAGTGTCCAGGAACTACTTCAAAAGCTTCAACTCACAGAATTCTCACAGAGAAACTGAAAGCAGTTAGTATAACCTTTGACATAGTTATCACACTGACACACCACAGATTCAGGAAAAATACTCTATTCATAAAATATGCCAGTTATAATGAGTCTAAATGATGTAGTTTCTTGTAGTAAGTAAATGTCTTATTTTAGAAGGCATATTAATGAAACATTTATTTAAATGTTTTTGAAAATCTACTTAACAGCAGCATAATAATCTGTGTTAAAAATTTGTGTTCCAAACATATACTTTACTATAACTCATTTAATTCATCTGATTGACAAGCATAAATAATCTTATAACTCTATTCTGGAAGAAATGTCATGTGATATATTTTAAAGCAGTAGGTTAGCATGATTGTAAAATCTGGTTACTAAAATGTGTTTGCTGTGCATTATTTTGTATAAAGCAGACAGATTTATTCTAGGGACAGCAAGTAGGATAGTGCTCAACAAAGACACAACTCAGTGAGATCAGATATATATATATATATATATATATGTGTGTGTGTGTGTGTGTGTGTGTGTGTGTGTGTGTGTGTGTGTGTGTGTGTGTGTGTGTGTATGTGTGTGTGTAGGTGTGATGGCTTTTTTTTTATATAATAATGCAAGTGTTTCTGAGAATCTGCATAACTATCCAATATGATTTATAATAATTTCTATGAATACAATATTTTACTCTATTGACAAAATGAATGTTTGCCACAAGTTTTAATAAGTTTCCCACCAAAATGTTAAGGGAGACAATCTGGGATGTGGGCTGTCTCATGCACAGTGTCCATGAACTACTTCAAAAGCTTCAACTCCCAGAATTCTCACAGAGAAACTGAAAGCAGTTAGTATAACCTCTGACCTAGTTATCATACTGACACACCACAGATTCAGGAAAAATACTCTATTCATAAAATGTCAGTTATAATGGGTTTAAATGATGTAGTTTCTTGTAGTAAGTAAATGTCTTATTTTAGAAGGCATAGAAAATGAAACATTTATTTAAATGTTTTTGAAAATCTACTTAACAGCAGCATAATAATCTGTGTTAAAAACTTCTGTTCCAAACATATACTTTATTATAATTCATTTAATTCATCTGATTGACAAGCATAAACAATTTTATAATTCTATTCTGGAAGAAATGTCATGTGATATATTTTAAAGCAGTAGGTTAGCATGATTGTAAAATCTGGTTACTAAAATGTGTTTGCTGTGCATTATTTTCTATAAAGCAGACAGATTTATTCTAGGGACAGCAAGTAGGATAGTGCTCAACAAGGACATAACTCAGTGAGATCAGATATATATATATATATATATATATATATATATATATATATATATATATATATATGTGTGTGTGTGTGTGTGTGTGTGTATGTGTATGTGTGTGTGTATGTATGTGTGTGTGTGTCTGTGTGTATGTGTGTGATGGCTTTTTTTTTAATAATGCAAGTGTTTCTGAGAATTTGCATAACTATGCAATATGATTTATAATAATTTTTATGAATACAATATTTTACTCTATTGACAATAATGAGTTTAAGTAAATGCTCATATACAAACAATTAAAGATTTTTTTTTTGGAAGCTGTTAATAGTATTCACATGACAGAAAATAGATGCATCTTAATATATGTAATGTCTGAATCATATTAGCCAAAGTTTTTGATTTAAATGAATGTTAGAACCTAATTTTCTCTCCTCTTGATTTCTAACATCAAGATTATTTGAATGCTATTTGAATACAAGTGTTATATATTACATAGATCTATATAGTAGTATGAACAGTTTTAAAAAAAGTTTATTTTAGTTTATATGATGCTGTTTTACCAAATGTGTAGTTTTGTCTTGATAGATAATTGAATTGAAAACTGTTAACCTCAGTTAAATATAACTAGTATTAAATTGATAAGGTGGTAGCTGAGGTACTGCTGCTTAGGGTAGGGGTTAACTTGAGTAGTAAATACTACTCTAAGTTGGAGTTTTCAACTCAGGCTGGATGCAAGGTTTAATCCTTCATTATTTTCACTTGTTCATTGTTATATGTATATAGTTTTGACATCCACAATATATTTTGTACACTCATTGTCACTACAAACAAAATTGAATCCTATACAAAATCCCATAAGAGATTTAATAAATACAGCTATATTTAAAGGTACACCTAAAAGAGGAGATGTAACATTATTTATCTTGTTATTTGTTATTTCGATCATAAGATTCTTGAGTTTTAAAATGCCAAATTACATCTTTAAAAGGAATTTCTTTAAACATTAATGGATTGAATAATCCATGTAAAAGGGCAAGCCTAATAAGATACATTAATTTACACAAGGCCAATCTAGTCTTCCTGCAAGAAACCCATCTCTTGAAAAAGATATTGATAAACTAGGCACTAATAAGTATACAGTATTGGTTAGTTCAGAGCACACTCAGAAAAAAAGAGGAGTGGCTATTTTATGGAGTAAAAGTATGCCCATTCCTAAAACCATTAAGTCTTTTCAGGATGACAAAGGAATGTTTTGTATGGTTACAATACAAATTAATGGGAAGACTTACACTTTAATTAATGTATATTGGATACCTGGAATTGGTATTAATACAGTGAAACATCATATTGATAAGATCATATCATTCTCTATAGGGGATATTATTTTAGCTGGTGATTTTAATTGTATACTACATGAAAGTGATACTACCACTATAAGGAAAAGAAGAATTACATCTAATGCAAAACATTTAAATGATTTTGCTAATTCTTATCATTTGAATGATATTAATAATCAGATAGATTCAAAATCATTACCATGCACCTTTTTTTCTAACAGATACAAAACTTATTCAAAAATAGATAGGGTCTTTATTTCTAACCAGATGGTAACAGATTTAATTAATTCCAAAATCATTTCATGTCCTATATCTGATCATAACTCAATTGTTTTGAATTCATGATAAAAAATACTCATAATGTTCAGATCAAAAGGATACCAGCATACTTAACTCAGCTAAAAGACTATAAAGAATATATACTTTCAGAAGTACAACATTTTCTAGACATAAATAATACTCCTGAAGTCTCCATTGTCTATGTTTGGGATGCCTTAAAATCATATCTATATGGACAAAGTATCAGATGGTATAATAATAAAAGGAAATCTTGGGATAAGGAATTGTTAGATATTCAAAGTAAATTAGACTCTTATAAACATAATAATAAAGAAAATATTATGGACAAGAAAGTTATTGAAGAAATAAACAAACTAAATGAGAACTACAAAGAAATTTTAACTCATAAAGTTAAAATAACTTTAGAGAAATACAAGTTTTTGTCTTATTCAATAAGCCCCAAATACTTACATAGACTTAAAAATAAAACAAAAGATTGAATAAACAAAACCATATCAAAGAAATCTTTTCTCTAAGGAAAAAGAAGAATGTTTCTAGTATACCAGAAATACTGGATGAATTTAGAAATCACTATCACAAGATTAACCATAACAACATTAACATGGAACCTAAAGATAAAATAAAGGAGTTTATAACCACAAACATGAATAAAAAGCTTAATAAACAACAGATTAAACTATTGGACAAGATTATTTCATATACAGAAGTTATTACACAAATAAATAAGCTTAAATCAAACAAAGCACCGGGTAATGATGGTATTATACCAGAGATATATAAAATCCTTTCTAAAACTACATATTCATTAATACATAAGGTTTTTATTTTGGCCCAAACTGAGTTAATAACCCCCCCCATCTTGGCAATATACATTTATTTCACCAATTTTAAAACCTAATAAAGATCCAACTAGATGTTCTTCATATCGACCCATCTCATTACTTAATGTTGATTATAAAATGTTTATGAGTATTTTTGCTGATAGATTGAAGACAATCATCCCGGCATTATAGATATAGATCAGACGGGCTTCATTGTAAATAGAAATACTTTTGATAATATAAGAAGAACTTTAACATTAATTGATTTTGCAAATAGGAAAAAGAAAGATTTAACACTTATTAGTCTTGATATAGGTTCAGCATTTGATTCAGTAAGTTGGGACTATCTGTTTACCTTACTGAAATGCACAAACTTCTCTGATGCATTTGTAAATTTAATTGAGCATTTATACAAAGGACGCTGGCTTATATTAAGGTAGGAACATATGTTTCACAAAAATACCCATTCTTAAAGGTACAAAGCAAGGATGTCCACTTTCTCCACTATTATTCACTTTAGTAATGGAGCCTTGGGCTAATTTGATTAGAAACAGTACTGACATAGAGGGTTTTGAAATAGATGAAAATACAACATCAAAAATTCAACTTTTGCAGATGATGTTCTAATTACATCAGCAGGATCTAATTCTTCTATGCAGTCTTTATTTGATAAAATGATGAATTTTAAAAGTATTTCTGGTTTAATATTCAATGAAGAAAAAACTAAAATACTACCTATATATACACACAAAATATTCTCATTAGTGATTTTACTAAATATGTACCCAATTCAGGTCAGATAACTTATTTAGGTATAATACTATCTAAAGATATTAAATCTATTATATATAATAACTATAATACCTGTTTTCTTAATATACAAAATCTTTTTAATACCTGGAATAATATGTTTTTTACTATGGAGGAGAGACTTACAATTATTAAAATGATAATATTCCCCAAGATTTTATACTTAATACAATCAATAATACTTTCACCTACAAAAATAATTATCAAGAAACTGAATACACTAATGTTAAATTTCTTATGGGCACCTAATAGACCTAGGATTGCATTAAAGAAACATACTAATAGCTGGTCTCAATGGGGTATTTATTTTCCAGACTTTAATTTATATATTATCTCTTCTATTATAAAAGTTATTACTTTATTAATAGATCAGTCATATATCGCAAAATGGAAAGATTATTGGGAGCTAATTAGTATGCACTTCATGAAAATCTCCTTAACACATAAAAATATGATTGTAAATAACTCCATGTTGTGGTTGCTAAAGGAATTTTGTACTTCACCTATTACACCTAAACATATGGTTTGTTACCCATTAAATATTATTATTAGTTATTGTAACTTTATATTCATGCACCCTAAGTATAGGGAATGGAATTTTATTGTATTCCTATAATGTATACTCAGGGTATGCTTATGTCATCTACTTCTGAAGGAGCTCATTTAGCTATAGATAATGATCTAAAGTACTGGTATCAGCTGATATCTGATAATAAAGTTAAAAATCTAGATTTCTTAAAACAAGAATTTGATCTAAGAGAAACTTGCTGGTTAGAGGTTCAGATCTTTAGACAACATCTCATTGATAGAATATATCTAATGTCTATAACAGTTAAAGAATCTATTCCAAAACTGATTGATTACTTGATATTAAATTTACAGCATAAAGTTTCTGATAAAGGTAAACTTTCATATATACATAAAATTATCAGACAAGAAACTTTTTACAGTGTAGATTCATACTGGAATTATTTCACCTCTATTAATGGGGACCCACCAACTCAACAAGATAAACAATATATATTGGAATCTGCTTATAGAACTACATCTTCCATTGTCTGGAGACTTTATACATGGAAATTTTTACATAGATCTTTTATACACCTTTGATGATGAATAAAATAAATAATAAAGATAATCTATGTAAGAGATGTAATGTAGAAATTAATGCTGACTGGGCTCATATGTTTTATGACTGTATGAAGTTGAAAGAATACTGGAAGTCAATTAATGAATTTTTGCAGGCTCCTTTTACAGATAATTTCATTATTTCTAAGTCTCTTATATTATTCAACACACCTGTACCTCAATGTGTTAAAAGATTAAGCTTCCCTTGTTATGGTCTATCCTAGCAGTGGCCAGGAAAATAATAACTAGAAATTGGATTTCAGATACACCTCCTTCGTTCAATGAATTTAAAAATGTTATGAATATAATGTGCCATATGGAAATAAGCACAATTAGAATGAGAACAACTAGAAAAACATCATATTATATTGTATGGGATAATTTACAAAATTTGTTAAAAAATTCTAATTTCAATAGCACGGTATTTTAGTTTAATTAATTGATCTGATTGTAGTGGATGTCTTTGTAAATACTTTAGTTGTTTTGTTGAATATTATAATAATACCTATTTTTAATTACTTGTATAAAATTGTTATGATATTTCTCTTATATGTTAAAACAATAAACCTGTTTTGAAAAAAAAAAAAAGTAAGCATATGAGATTTGGGAGCCATAGACTGAATGGTGAACATTTAATACAGCACGCTGTAAATTAA